>NW_027592226.1:0-60125 GCF_964213995.1 Mustelus asterias
GGACAGCAAGTGAAGTGACGGGCAACGAGGTGGGTCAGGAAGCGAGAGAGTGTCGAGGGCAGCGAGTGGGTCAGAGAGAGAGAGAGAGTGAGGGGCAGCGAGTGGGTCAGAGAGAGAGAGAGAGTGAGGGGCAGTGAGTGGGCCAGAGAGAGAGTGCCAGCGTGTGGGCCAGAGAGAGAGTGCCAGCGTGTGGGCCAGAGAGAGAGAGTGCCAGCGAGTGGGCCAGAGAGAGAGTGCCAGCGAGTGGGCCAGAGAGAGAGTGCCAGCGAGTGGGCCGAGAGAGAGTGCCAGCGAGTGGGCAGAGAGAGAGTGCCAGCGAGTGGGCCAGAGAGAGAGTGCCAGGAGTGGGCCAGAGAGAGAGTGCCTGCGTGTGGGCCAGAGAGAGAGTGCCAGGGTGTGGGCCAGAGAGAGAGTGCCAGCGAGTGGGCCAGAGAGAGTGGGCCAGAGAGAGAGTGCCAGCGAGTGGGCAGAGAGAGAGTGCCAGCGAGTGGGCCAGAGAGAGAGTGCCAGCGAGTGGGCCAGAGAGAGAGTGCCAGCGAGTGGGCAGAGAGAGAGTGCCAGCGAGTGGGCCAGAGAGAGAGTGCCAGCGAGTGGGCCAGAGAGAGAGTGCCAGCGAGTGGGCCAGAGAGAGAGTGCCAGCGAGTGGGCCAGAGAGAGAGTGCCAGCGAGTGGGCCAGAGAGAGAGTGCCAGCGAGTGGGCCAGAGAGAGAGTGCCAGCGAGTGGGCCAGAGAGAGAGTGCCAGCGAGTGGGCCAGAGAGAGAGTGCCAGCGTGTGGGCCAGAGAGAGAGTGCCAGCGTGTGGGCCAGAGAGAGAGTGCCAGCGTGTGGGCCAGAGAGAGAGTGCCAGCGAGTGGGCCAGAGAGAGTGGGCCAGAGAGAGTGCCGGCGAGTGGGCCAGAGAGAGAGTGCCAGCGAGTGGGCCAGAGAGGAGAGTGCCAGCGAGTGGGCCAGAGAGAGAGTCCCAGCGAGTGGGCCAGAGAGAGAGTGCCAGCGAGTGGGCCAGAGAGAGAGAGTGCCAGCGAGTGGGCCAGAGAGAGAGTGCCTGCGTGTGGGCCAGAGAGAGAGTGCCAGGGGGTGGGCCAGAGAGAGAGTGCCAGCGAGTGGGCCAGAGAGAGAGTGCCAGCGAGTGGGCCAGAGAGAGAGTGCCAGCGAGTGGGCCAGAGAGAGAGTGCCAGCGAGTGGGCCAGAGAGAGAGTGCCAGCGAGTGGGCCAGAGAGAGAGTGCCAGCGAGTGGGCCAGAGAGAGAGTGCCAGCGAGTGGGCCAGAGAGAGAGTGCCAGCGAGTGGGCCAGAGAGAGAGTGCCAGCGAGTGGGCCAGAGAGAGTGCCAGCGAGTGGGCCAGAGAGAGAGTGCCAGCGAGTGGGCCAGAGAGAGAGTGCCAGCGAGTGGGCCAGAGAGAGAGTGCCAGCGAGTGGGCCAGAGAGAGAGTGCCAGCGTGTGGGCCAGAGAGAGAGTGCCAGCGAGTGGGCCAGAGAGAGAGTGCCAGCGAGTGGGCCAGGTGGGCCAGAGAGAGAGTGCCAGCGAGTGGGCCAGAGAGAGAGTGCCAGCGAGTGGGCCAGAGAGAGAGTGCCAGCGAGTGGGCCAGAGAGAGAGTGCCAGCGAGTGGGCCAGAGAGAGAGTGCCAGCGAGTGGGCCAGAGAGAGAGTGCCAGCGAGTGGGCCAGAGAGAGAGTGCCAGCGAGTGGGCCAGAGAGAGAGTGCCAGCGAGTGGGCCAGAGAGAGAGTGCCAGCGAGTGGGCCAGAGAGAGAGTGCCAGCGAGTGGGCCAGAGAGAGAGTGCCAGCGAGTGCCACGAGTGGCCAGAGAGAGAGTGCCAGCGAGTGGGCCAGAGAGAGAGTGCCAGCGAGTGGGCCAGAGAGAGAGTGCCAGCGAGTGGGCCAGAGAGAGAGTGCCGGCGAGTGGGCCAGAGAGGGAGTGCCGGCGAGTGGGCCAGAGAGAGAGTGCCGGCGAGTGGGCCAGAGAGAGAGTGCCGGCGAGTGGGCCAGAGAGAGAGTGCCGGCGAGTGGGCCAGAGAGAGAGTGCCGGCGAGTGGGCCAGAGAGAGAGTGCCGGCGAGTGGGCCAGAGAGAGAGTGCCGGCGAGTGGGCCAGAGAGAGAGTGCCGGCGAGTGGGCCAGAGAGAGAGTGCCGGCGAGTGGGCCAGAGAGAGAGTGCCGGCGAGTGGGCCAGAGAGAGAGTGCCGGCGAGTGGGCCAGAGAGGAGTGCCGGCGAGTGGGCCAGAGAGGGAGTGCCGGCGAGTGGGCCAGAGAGGGAGTGCCGGCGAGTGGGCCAGAGAGGGAGTGCCGGCGAGTGGGCCAGAGAGGGAGTGCCGGCGAGTGGGCCAGAGAGGGAGTGCCGGCGAGTGGGCCAGAGAGGGAGTGCCGGCGAGTGGGCCAGAGAGGGAGTGCCGGCGAGTGGGCCAGAGAGGGAGTGCCGGCGAGTGGGCCAGAGAGGGAGTGCCGGCGAGTGGGCCAGAGAGGGAGTGCCGGCGAGTGGGCCAGAGAGGGAGTGCCGGCGAGTGGGCCAGAGAGGGAGTGCCGGCGAGTGGGCCAGAGAGGGAGTGCCGGCGAGTGGGCCAGAGAGGGAGTGCCGGCGAGTGGGCCAGAGAGGGAGTGCCGGCGAGTGGGCCAGAGAGGGAGTGCCGGCGAGTGGGCCAGAGAGGGAGTGCCGGCGAGTGGGCCAGAGAGGGAGTGCCGGCGAGTGGGCCAGAGAGGGAGTGCCGGCGAGTGGGCCAGAGAGGGAGTGCCGGCGAGTGGGCCAGAGAGGGAGTGCCGGCGAGTGGGCCAGAGAGGGAGTGCCGGCGAGTGGGCCAGAGAGGGAGTGCCGGCGAGTGGGCCAGAGAGGGAGTGCCGGCGAGTGGGCCAGAGAGGGAGTGCCGGCGAGTGGGCCAGAGAGGGAGTGCCGGCGAGTGGGCCAGAGAGGGAGTGCCGGCGAGTGGGCCAGAGAGGGAGTGCCGGCGAGTGGGCCAGAGAGGGAGTGCCGGCGAGTGGGCCAGAGAGGGAGTGCCGGCGAGTGGGCCAGAGAGGGAGTGCCGGCGAGTGGGCCAGAGAGGGAGTGCCGGCGAGTGGGCCAGAGAGGGAGTGCCGGCGAGTGGGCCAGAGAGGGAGTGCCGGCGAGTGGGCCAGAGAGGGAGTGCCGGCGAGTGGGCCAGAGAGGGAGTGCCGGCGAGTGGGCCAGAGAGGGAGTGCCGGCGAGTGGGCCAGAGAGGGAGTGCCGGCGAGTGGGCCAGAGAGGGAGTGCCGGCGAGTGGGCCAGAGAGGGAGTGCCGGCGAGTGGGCCAGAGAGGGAGTGCCGGCGAGTGGGCCAGAGAGGGAGTGCCGGCGAGTGGGCCAGAGAGGGAGTGCCGGCGAGTGGGCCAGAGAGGGAGTGCCGGCGAGTGGGCCAGAGAGGGAGTGCCGGCGAGTGGGCCAGAGAGGGAGTGCCGGCGAGTGGGCCAGAGAGGGAGTGCCGGCGAGTGGGCCAGAGAGGGAGTGCCGGCGAGTGGGCCAGAGAGGGAGTGCCGGCGAGTGGGCCAGAGAGGGAGTGCCGGCGAGTGGGCCAGAGAGGGAGTGCCGGCGAGTGGGCCAGAGAGGGAGTGCCGGCGAGTGGGCCAGAGAGGGAGTGCCGGCGAGTGGGCCAGAGAGGGAGTGCCGGCGAGTGGGCCAGAGAGGGAGTGCCGGCGAGTGGGCCAGAGAGGGAGTGCCGGCGAGTGGGCCAGAGAGGGAGTGCCGGCGAGTGGGCCAGAGAGGGAGTGCCGGCGAGTGGGCCAGAGAGGGAGTGCCGGCGAGTGGGCCAGAGAGGGAGTGCCGGCGAGTGGGCCAGAGAGGGAGTGCCGGCGAGTGGGCCAGAGAGGGAGTGCCGGCGAGTGGGCCAGAGAGGGAGTGCCGGCGAGTGGGCCAGAGAGGGAGTGCCGGCGAGTGGGCCAGAGAGGGAGTGCCGGCGAGTGGGCCAGAGAGGGAGTGCCGGCGAGTGGGCCAGAGAGAGAGTGCCGGCGAGTGGGCCAGAGAGAGAGTGCCGGCGAGTGGGCCAGAGAGGGAGTGCCGGCGAGTGGGCCAGAGAGAGGAGTGCCGGCGAGTGGGCCAGAGAGAGAGTGCCGGCGAGTGGGCCAGAGAGAGAGTGCCGGCGAGTGGGCCAGAGAGAGAGTGCCGGCGAGTGGGCCAGAGAGAGAGTGCCGGCGAGTGGGCCAGAGAGAGAGTGCCGGCGAGTGGGCCAGAGAGAGAGTGCCGGCGAGTGGGCCAGAGAGAGAGTGCCGGCGAGTGGGCCAGAGAGAGAGTGCCGGCGAGTGGGCCAGAGAGAGAGTGCCGGCGAGTGGGCCAGAGAGAGAGTGCCGGCGAGTGGGCCAGAGAGAGAGTGCCGGCGAGTGGGCCAGAGAGAGAGTGCCGGCGAGTGGGCCAGAGAGAGAGTGCCGGCGAGTGGGCCAGAGAGAGAGTGCCGGCGAGTGGGCCAGAGAGAGAGTGCCGGCGAGTGGGCCAGAGAGAGAGTGCCGGCGAGTGGGCCAGAGAGAGAGTGCCGGCGAGTGGGCCAGAGAGAGAGTGCCGGCGAGTGGGCCAGAGAGAGAGTGCCGGCGAGTGGGCCAGAGAGAGAGTGCCGGCGAGTGGGCCAGAGAGAGAGTGCCGGCGAGTGGGCCAGAGAGAGAGTGCCGGCGAGTGGGCCAGAGAGAGAGTGCCGGCGAGTGGGCCAGAGAGAGAGTGCCGGCGAGTGGGCCAGAGAGAGAGTGCCGGCGAGTGGGCCAGAGAGAGAGTGCCGGCGAGTGGGCCAGAGAGGGAGTGCCGGCGAGTGGGCCAGAGAGGGAGTGCCGGCGAGTGGGCCAGAGAGGGAGTGCCGGCGAGTGGGCCAGAGAGAGAGTGCCGGCGAGTGGGCCAGAGAGAGTGGGCCAGAGAGAGAGTGCCAGCGAGTGGGCCAGAGAGAGAGTGCCAGCGAGTGGGCCAGAGAGAGAGTGCCAGCGAGTGGGCCAGAGAGAGAGTGCCAGCGAGTGGGCCAGAGAGAGAGTGCCAGCGAGTGGGCCAGAGAGAGAGTGCCAGCGAGTGGGCCAGAGAGAGAGTGCCAGCGAGTGGGCCAGATAGAGAGTGCCAGCGAGTGGGCCAGAGAGAGAGAGTGCCAGCGAGTGGGCCAGAGAGAGAGTGCCTGCGTGTGGGCCAGAGAGAGAGTGCCAGGGTGTGGGCCAGAGAGAGAGTGCCAGCGAGTGGGCCAGAGAGAGAGTGCCAGCGAGTGGGCCAGAGAGAGTGGGCCAGAGAGAGAGTGCCAGCGAGTGGGCCAGAGAGAGAGTGCCAGCGAGTGGGCCAGAGAGAGAGTGCCAGCGAGTGGGCCAGAGAGAGAGTGCCAGCGAGTGGGCCAGAGAGAGAGTGCCAGCGAGTGGGCCAGAGAGAGAGTGCCAGCGAGTGGGCCAGAGAGAGAGTGCCAGCGAGTGGGCCAGATAGAGAGTGCCAGCGAGTGGGCCAGAGAGAGAGTGCCAGCGAGTGGGCCAGAGAGAGAGTGCCAGCGAGTGGGCCAGAGAGAGAGTGCCTGCGTGTGGGCCAGAGAGAGAGTGCCAGCGTGTGGGCCAGAGAGAGAGTGCCAGCGTGTGGGCCAGAGAGAGAGTGCCAGCGAGTGGGCCAGAGAGAGTGGGCCAGAGAGAGAGTGCCAGCGAGTGGGCCAGAGAGAGAGTGCCAGCAAGTGGGCCAGAGAGAGAGTGCCAGCGAGTGGGCCAGAGAGAGAGTGCCAGCGAGTGGGCCAGAGAGAGAGTGCCAGCGAGTGGGCCAGAGAGAGAGTGCCAGCGAGTGGGCCAGAGAGGGAGTGCCAGCGAGTGGGCCAGAGAGAGAGTGCCAGCGAGTGGGCCAGAGAGAGAGTGCCAGCGAGTGGGCCAGAGAGAGAGTGCCAGCGAGTGGGCCAGAGAGAGAGTGCCGGCGAGTGGGCCAGAGAGAGAGTGCCGGCGAGTGGGCCAGAGAGGGAGTGCCGGCGAGTGGGCCAGAGAGGGAGTGCCGGCGAGTGGGCCAGAGAGAGAGTGCCGGCGAGTGGGACAGAGAGAGAGTGCCGGCGAGTGGGCCAGAGAGAGAGTGCCAGCGAGAGGGCCAGAGAGAGAGTGCCAGCGAGTGGGCCAGAGAGGGAGAGGCAGCGAGTGGGACAGATAGGGAGAGGCAGCGAGTGGGACAGATAGGGAGAGGCAGCGAGTGGGACAGATAGGGAGAGGCATCGAGTGGGACAAAGGGGGAGTGACGGCCAGCGAGTGGGACAGATAGGGAGAGGCAGCGAGTGGGACAGATAGGGAGAGAGGAGGCCGGTGAGTGGCACAGAGCGAGAGAGAGAGAGAGAGGGCTGCCACGTGGTAGAGAGAGAGAGAGGGCCAACGAGTGGGACAGACAGCGAGAGAGAGGGCTGATGAGTGGAAGAGAGAAAGAGAGTGTGCCGGCACATGGTACAGAGGGAAAAAGAGAGAGGAGCAGCGAGTGGGATAGAGAGGGAGGGACAGCAAGTGGGACAGAGAGAGAGGTGCTGGCGAGTGGGACAGAGAGAGAGAGAGAGAAGCACTGGTGAGTGGACCAGTGAGAGAGGGGCAGCGGGTGGGACAGACAGAGAGAGAGAGGGCTGCGACTTGGACACGCAGAGAGATTGAGGGGCAGCGAGTGGGACAGCAAGTGAGTGAGGGGCAGCGAGTGGGTCAGAGAGAGAGTGAGGGGCAGCGAGTGGGTCAGAGAGAGAGAGAGAGTGAGGGGCAGCGAGTGGGTCAGAGAGAGAGAGAGAGAGTGAGGGGCAGCGAGTGGGACAGAGAGAGAGTGAGGGGCAGCGAGTGGGTCAGAGAGAGAGAAAGTGAGGGGCAGCGAGTGGGTCAGAGAGAGAGAAAGTGAGGGGCAGCGAGTGGGTCAGAGAGAGAGAGAGAGAAAGTGAGGGGCAGCGAGTGAGTCAGAGAGAAAGAGAGTGAGGGGCAGCGAGTGAGTCAGAGAGAAAGAGAGTGAGGGGCAGCGAGTGAGTCAGAGAGAGAGAGTGAGGGGCAGCGAGTGAGTCAGAGAGAGAGAGAGTGAGGGGCAGCGAGTGAGTCAGAGAGAGACTGAGGGGCAGTGAGTGAGTCAGAGAGAGAGAGAGTGAGGGGCAGTGAGTGAGTCAGAGAGAGAGAGAGTGAGGGGCAGCGAGTGGGTCAGAGAGAGAGTGAGGGGCAGCGAGTGGGACACCAAGTGAGTGAGGGGCAGCGAGTGGGACAGCAAGTGAGTGACGGGCAACGAGTGGGTCAGAGAGAGAGAGAGAGTGAGGGGCAGCGAGTGGGTCAGAGAGAGAGAGAGAGTGAGGGGCAGCGAGTGGGTCAGAGAGAGAGAGAGAGTGAGGGGCAGTGAGTGGGCCAGAGAGAGAGTGCCAGCGTGTGGGCCAGAGAGAGAGTGCCAGCGTGTGGGCCAGAGAGAGAGAGTGCCAGCGAGTGGGCCAGAGAGAGAGTGCCAGCGAGTGGGCCAGAGAGAGAGTGCCAGCGAGTGGGCCAGAGAGAGAGTGCCAGCGAGTGGGCCAGAGAGAGAGTGCCAGCGAGTGGGCCAGAGAGAGAGTGCCAGCGAGTGGGCCAGAGAGAGAGTGCCTGCGTGTGGGCCAGAGAGAGAGTGCCAGGGTGTGGGCCAGAGAGAGAGTGCCAGCGAGTGGGCCAGAGAGAGTGGGCCAGAGAGAGAGTGCCAGCGAGTGGGCCAGAGAGAGAGTGCCAGCGAGTGGGCCAGAGAGAGAGTGCCAGCGAGTGGGCCAGAGAGAGAGTGCCAGCGAGTGGGCCAGAGAGAGAGTGCCAGCGAGTGGGCCAGAGAGAGAGTGCCAGCGAGTGGGCCAGAGAGAGAGTGCCAGCGAGTGGGCCAGAGAGAGAGTGCCAGCGAGTGGGCCAGAGAGAGAGTGCCAGCGAGTGGGCCAGAGAGAGAGTGCCAGCGAGTGGGCCAGAGAGAGAGTGCCAGCGAGTGGGCCAGAGAGAGAGTGCCAGCGAGTGGGCCAGTGAGAGAGTGCCTGCGTGTGGGCCAGAGAGAGAGTGCCAGCGTGTGGGCCAGAGAGAGAGTGCCAGCGTGTGGGCCAGAGAGAGAGTGCCAGCGAGTGGGCCAGAGAGAGTGGGCCAGAGAGAGAGTGCCGGCGAGTGGGCCAGAGAGGGAGTGCCGGCGAGTGGGCCAGAGAGGGAGTGCCGGCGGGTGGGCCAGAGAGAGAGTGCCGGCGAGTGGGCCAGAGAGAGAGTGCCGGCGAGTGGGCCAGAGAGAGAGAGTGCCAGCGAGTGGGCCAGAGAGAGAGTGCCTGCGTGTGGGCCAGAGAGAGAGTGCCAGGGTGCGGGCCAGAGAGAGAGTGCCAGCGAGTGGGCCAGAGAGAGAGTGCCAGCGAGTGGGCCAGAGAGAGAGTGCCAGCGAGTGGGCCAGAGAGAGAGTGCCAGCGAGTGGGCCAGAGAGAGAGTGCCAGCGAGTGGGCCAGAGAGAGAGTGCCAGCGAGTGGGCCAGAGAGAGAGTGCCAGCGAGTGGGCCAGAGAGAGAGTGCCAGCGAGTGGGCCAGAGAGAGAGTGCCAGCGAGTGGGCCAGATAGAGAGTGCCAGCGAGTGGGCCAGAGAGAGAGTGCCAGCGAGTGGGCCAGAGAGAGAGTGCCAGCGAGTGGGCCAGAGAGAGAGTGCCTGCGTGTGGGCCAGAGAGAGAGTGCCAGCGTGTGGGCCAGAGAGAGAGTGCCAGCGTGTGGGCCAGAGAGAGAGTGCCAGCGAGTGGGCCAGAGAGAGTGGGCCAGAGAGAGAGTGCCAGCGAGTGGGCCAGAGAGAGAGTGCCAGCGAGTGGGCCAGAGAGAGAGTGCCAGCGAGTGGGCCAGAGAGAGAGTGCCAGCGAGTGGGCCAGAGAGAGAGTGCCAGCGAGTGGGCCAGAGAGAGAGTGCCAGCGAGTGGGCCAGAGAGGGAGTGCCAGCGAGTGGGCCAGAGAGGGAGTGACGGCGAGTGGGCCAGAGAGGGAGTGCCGGCGAGTGGGCCAGAGAGAGAGTGCCGGCGAGTGGGCCAGAGAGAGAGTGCCGGCGAGTGGGCCAGAGAGAGAGTGCCGGCGAGTGGGCCAGAGAGGGAGTGCCGGCGAGTGGGCCAGAGAGGGAGTGCCGGCGAGTGGGCCAGAGAGGGAGTGCCGGCGAGTGGGCCAGAGAGGGAGTGCCGGCGAGTGGGCCAGAGAGAGAGTGCCGGCGAGTGGGCCAGAGAGAGAGTGCCGGCGAGTGGGCCAGAGAGAGAGTGCCGGCGAGTGGGCCAGAGAGAGAGTGCCGGCGAGTGGGCCAGAGAGAGAGTGCCAGCGAGTGGGCCAGAGAGAGAGTGCCGGCGAGTGGGCCAGAGAGAGAGTGCCGGCGAGTGGGCCAGAGAGGGAGTGCCGGCGAGTGGGCCAGAGAGGGAGTGCCGGCGAGTGGGCCAGAGAGAGAGTGCCGGCGAGTGGGACAGAGAGAGAGTGCCGGCGAGTGGGCCAGAGAGAGAGTGCCAGCGAGAGGGCCAGAGAGAGAGTGCCAGCGAGTGGGCCAGAGAGGGAGAGGCAGCGAGTGGGACAGATAGGGAGAGGCAGCGAGTGGGACAGATAGGGAGAGGCAGCGAGTGGGACAGATAGGGAGAGGCATCGAGTGGGACAAAGGGGGAGTGACGGCCAGCGAGTGGGACAGATAGGGAGAGGCAGCGAGTGGGACAGATAGGGAGAGAGGAGGCCGGTGAGTGGCACAGAGCGAGAGAGAGAGAGAGAGGGCTGCCACGTGGTAGAGAGAGAGAGAGGGCCAACGAGTGGGACAGACAGCGAGAGAGAGGGCTGATGAGTGGAAGAGAGAAAGAGAGTGTGCCGGCACATGGTACAGAGGGAAAAAGAGAGAGGAGCAGCGAGTGGGATAGAGAGGGAGGGACAGCAAGTGGGACAGAGAGAGAGGTGCTGGCGAGTGGGACAGAGAGAGAGAGAGAGAAGCACTGGTGAGTGGACCAGTGAGAGAGGGGCAGCGGGTGGGACAGACAGAGAGAGAGAGGGCTGCGACTTGGACACGCAGAGAGATTGAGGGGCAGCGAGTGGGACAGCAAGTGAGTGAGGGGCAGCGAGTGGGTCAGAGAGAGAGTGAGGGGCAGCGAGTGGGTCAGAGAGAGAGAGAGAGTGAGGGGCAGCGAGTGGGTCAGAGAGAGAGAGAGAGAGTGAGGGGCAGCGAGTGGGACAGAGAGAGAGTGAGGGGCAGCGAGTGGGTCAGAGAGAGAGAAAGTGAGGGGCAGCGAGTGGGTCAGAGAGAGAGAAAGTGAGGGGCAGCGAGTGGGTCAGAGAGAGAGAGAGAGAAAGTGAGGGGCAGCGAGTGAGTCAGAGAGAAAGAGAGTGAGGGGCAGCGAGTGAGTCAGAGAGAAAGAGAGTGAGGGGCAGCGAGTGAGTCAGAGAGAGAGAGTGAGGGGCAGCGAGTGAGTCAGAGAGAGAGAGAGTGAGGGGCAGCGAGTGAGTCAGAGAGAGACTGAGGGGCAGTGAGTGAGTCAGAGAGAGAGAGAGTGAGGGGCAGTGAGTGAGTCAGAGAGAGAGAGAGTGAGGGGCAGCGAGTGGGTCAGAGAGAGAGTGAGGGGCAGCGAGTGGGACACCAAGTGAGTGAGGGGCAGCGAGTGGGACAGCAAGTGAGTGACGGGCAACGAGTGGGTCAGAGAGAGAGAGAGAGTGAGGGGCAGCGAGTGGGTCAGAGAGAGAGAGAGAGTGAGGGGCAGCGAGTGGGTCAGAGAGAGAGAGAGAGTGAGGGGCAGTGAGTGGGCCAGAGAGAGAGTGCCTGCGTGTGGGCCAGAGAGAGAGTGCCAGGGTGCGGGCCAGAGAGAGAGTGCCAGCGAGTGGGCCAGAGAGAGAGTGCCAGCGAGTGGGCCAGAGAGAGAGTGCCAGCGAGTGGGCCAGAGAGAGAGTGCCAGCGAGTGGGCCAGAGAGAGAGTGCCAGCGAGTGGGCCAGAGAGAGAGTGCCAGCGAGTGGGCCAGAGAGAGAGTGCCAGCGAGTGGGCCAGAGGGAGAGTGCCAGCGAGTGGGCCAGAGAGAGAGTGCCAGCGAGTGGGCCAGATAGAGAGTGCCAGCGAGTGGGCCAGAGAGAGAGTGCCAGCGAGTGGGCCAGAGAGAGAGTGCCAGCGAGTGGGCCAGAGAGAGAGTGCCTGCGTGTGGGCCAGAGAGAGAGTGCCAGCGTGTGGGCCAGAGAGAGAGTGCCAGCGTGTGGGCCAGAGAGAGAGTGCCAGCGAGTGGGCCAGAGAGAGTGGGCCAGAGAGAGAGTGCCAGCGAGTGGGCCAGAGAGAGAGTGCCAGCGAGTGGGCCAGAGAGAGAGTGCCAGCGAGTGGGCCAGAGAGAGAGTGCCAGCGAGTGGGCCAGAGAGAGAGTGCCAGCGAGTGGGCCAGAGAGAGAGTGCCAGCGAGTGGGCCAGAGAGGGAGTGCCAGCGAGTGGGCCAGAGAGGGAGTGACGGCGAGTGGGCCAGAGTGGGAGTGCCGGCGAGTGGGCCAGAGAGAGAGTGCCGGCGAGTGGGCCAGAGAGAGAGTGCCGGCGAGTGGGCCAGAGAGAGAGTGCCGGCGAGTGGGCCAGAGAGGGAGTGCCGGCGAGTGGGCCAGAGAGGGAGTGCCGGCGAGTGGGCCAGAGAGGGAGTGCCGGCGAGTGGGCCAGAGAGGGAGTGCCGGCGAGTGGGCCAGAGAGAGAGTGCCGGCGAGTGGGCCAGAGAGAGAGTGCCGGCGAGTGGGCCAGAGAGAGAGTGCCGGCGAGTGGGCCAGAGAGAGAGTGCCGGCGAGTGGGCCAGAGAGAGAGTGCCGGCGAGTGGGCCAGAGAGAGAGTGCCGGCGAGTGGGCCAGAGAGAGAGTGCCGGCGAGTGGGCCAGAGAGAGAGTGCCGGCGAGTGGGCCAGAGAGAGAGTGCCGGCGAGTGGGCCAGAGAGAGAGTGCCGGCGAGTGGGCCAGAGAGGGAGTGCCGGCGAGTGGGCCAGAGAGGGAGTGCCGGCGAGTGGGCCAGAGAGGGAGTGCCGGCGAGTGGGCCAGAGAGGGAGTGCCGGCGAGTGGGCCAGAGAGGGAGTGCCGGCGAGTGGGCCAGAGAGGGAGTGCCGGCGAGTGGGGCCAGAGAGGGAGTGCCGGCGAGTGGGCCAGAGAGGGAGTGCCGGCGAGTGGGCCAGAGAGGGAGTGCCGGCGAGTGGGCCAGAGAGGGAGTGCCGGCGAGTGGGCCAGAGAGGGAGTGCCGGCGAGTGGGCCAGAGAGGGAGTGCCGGCGAGTGGGCCAGAGAGGGAGTGCCGGCGAGTGGGCCAGAGAGGGAGTGCCGGCGAGTGGGCCAGAGAGGGAGTGCCGGCGAGTGGGCCAGAGAGGGAGTGCCGGCGAGTGGGCCAGAGAGGGAGTGCCGGCGAGTGGGCCAGAGAGGGAGTGCCGGCGAGTGGGCCAGAGAGGGAGTGCCGGCGAGTGGGCCAGAGAGGGAGTGCCGGCGAGTGGGCCAGAGAGGGAGTGCCGGCGAGTGGGCCAGAGAGAGAGTGCCGGCGAGTGGGCCAGAGAGAGAGTGCCGGCGAGTGGGCCAGAGAGAGAGTGCCGGCGAGTGGGCCAGAGAGAGAGTGCCGGCGAGTGGCCAGAGAGAGAGTGCCGGCGAGTGGCCAGAGAGGGAGTGCCGGCGAGTGGGCCAGAGAGGGAGTGCCGGCGAGTGGGCCAGAGAGGGAGTGCCGGCGAGTGGGCCCGAGAGGGAGTGCCGGCGAGTGGGCCAGAGAGGGAGTGCCGGCGAGTGGGCCAGAGAGGGAGTGCCGGCGAGTGGGCCAGAGAGGGAGTGCCGGCGAGTGGGCCAGAGAGGGAGTGCCGGCGAGTGGGCCAGAGAGGGAGTGCCGGCGAGTGGGCCAGAGAGGGAGTGCCGGCGAGTGGGCCAGAGAGGGAGTGCCGGCGAGTGGGCCAGAGAGGGAGTGCCGGCGAGTGGGCCAGAGAGGGAGTGCCGGCGAGTGGGCCAGAGAGGGAGTGCCGGCGAGTGGGCCAGAGAGGGAGTGCCGGCGAGTGGGCCAGAGAGGGAGTGCCGGCGAGTGGGCCAGAGAGGGAGTGCCGGCGAGTGGGCCAGAGAGGGAGTGCCGGCGAGTGGGCCAGAGAGGGAGTGCCGGCGAGTGGGCCAGAGAGGGAGTGCCGGCGAGTGGGCCAGAGAGGGAGTGCCGGCGAGTGGGCCAGAGAGGGAGTGCCGGCGAGTGGGCCAGAGAGGGAGTGCCGGCGAGTGGGCCAGAGAGGGAGTGCCGGCGAGTGGGCCAGAGAGGGAGTGCCGGCGAGTGGGCCAGAGAGGGAGTGCCGGCGAGTGGGCCAGAGAGGGAGTGCCGGCGAGTGGGCCAGAGAGGGAGTGCCGGCGAGTGGGCCAGAGAGGGAGTGCCGGCGAGTGGGCCAGAGAGGGAGTGCCGGCGAGTGGGCCAGAGAGGGAGTGCCGGCGAGTGGGCCAGAGAGGGAGTGCCGGCGAGTGGGCCAGAGAGGGAGTGCCGGCGAGTGGGCCAGAGAGGGAGTGCCGGCGAGTGGGCCAGAGAGGGAGTGCCGGCGAGTGGGCCAGAGAGGGAGTGCCGGCGAGTGGGCCAGAGAGGGAGTGCCGGCGAGTGGGCCAGAGAGGGAGTGCCGGCGAGTGGGCCAGAGAGGGAGTGCCGGCGAGTGGGCCAGAGAGGGAGTGCCGGCGAGTGGGCCAGAGAGGGAGTGCCGGCGAGTGGGCCAGAGAGGGAGTGCCGGCGAGTGGGCCAGAGAGGGAGTGCCGGCGAGTGGGCCAGAGAGGGAGTGCCGGCGAGTGGGCCAGAGAGGGAGTGCCGGCGAGTGGGCCAGAGAGGGAGTGCCGGCGAGTGGGCCAGAGAGGGAGTGCCGGCGAGTGGGCCAGAGAGGGAGTGCCGGCGAGTGGGCCAGAGAGGGAGTGCCGGCGAGTGGGCCAGAGAGGGAGTGCCGGCGAGTGGGCCAGAGAGGGAGTGCCGGCGAGTGGGCCAGAGAGGGAGTGCCGGCGAGTGGGCCAGAGAGGGAGTGCCGGCGAGTGGGCCAGAGAGGGAGTGCCGGCGAGTGGGCCAGAGAGGGAGTGCCGGCGAGTGGGCCAGAGAGGGAGTGCCGGCGAGTGGGCCAGAGAGGGGAGTGCCGGCGAGTGGGCCAGAGAGGGAGTGCCGGCGAGTGGGCCAGAGAGGGAGTGCCGGCGAGTGGGCCAGAGAGGGAGTGCCGGCGAGTGGGCCAGAGAGGGAGTGCCGGCGAGTGGGCCAGAGAGGGAGTGCCGGCGAGTGGGCCAGAGAGGGAGTGCCGGCGAGTGGGCCAGAGAGGGAGTGCCGGCGAGTGGGCCAGAGAGGGAGTGCCGGCGAGTGGGCCAGAGAGGGAGTGCCGGCGAGTGGGCCAGAGAGGGAGTGCCGGCGAGTGGGCCAGAGAGGGAGTGCCGGCGAGTGGGCCAGAGAGGGAGTGCCGGCGAGTGGGCCAGAGAGAGAGTGCCGGCGACTGGGCCAGAGAGAGTGTGCCGGCGAGTGGGCCAGAGAGAGAGTGCCGGCGAGTGGGCCAGAGAGAGAGTGCCGGCGAGTGGGCCAGAGAGAGAGTGCCGGCGAGTGGGCCAGAGAGAGAGTGCCGGCGAGTGGGCCAGAGAGGGAGTGCCGGCGAGTGGGCCAGAGAGGGAGTGCCGGCGAGTGGGCCAGAGAGGGAGTGCCGGCGAGTGGGCCAGAGAGGGAGTGCCGGCGAGTGGGCCAGAGAGGGAGTGCCGGCGAGTGGGCCAGAGAGAGAGTGCCGGCGAGTGGGCCAGAGAGAGAGTGCCGGCGAGTGGGCCAGAGAGAGAGTGCCGGCGAGTGGGCCAGAGAGAGAGTGCCGGCGAGTGGGCCAGAGAGAAAGTGCCGGCGTGTGGGCCAGAGAGAGAGTGCCGGCGAGTGGGCCAGAGAGGGAGTGCCGGCGAGTGGGCCAGAGAGAGAGTGCCGGCGAGTGGGCCAGAGAGGGAGTGCCGGCGAGTGGGCCAGATAGGGAGAGGCAGCGAGTGGTACAAAGGGGGAGTGACGGCCAGCGAGTGGGACAGATAGGGAGAGGCAGCGAGTGGGACAGATAGGGAGAGAGGAGGCCGGTGAGTGGCACAGAGCGAGAGAGAGAGAGAGAGGGCTGCCACGTGGTAGAGAGAGAGAGAGGTCCAACGAGTGGGACAGACAGCGAGAGAGAGGGCTGATGAGTGGAAGAGTGGAAGAGAGAAAGAGAGTGTGCCGGCACATGGTACAGAGGGAAAGAGAGAGAGGAGCAGCGAGTGGGATAGAGAGGGAGGGACAGCAAGTGGGACAGAGAGAGAGGTGCTGGCGAGTGGGACAGAGAGAGAGAGAGAGAAGCACTGGTGAGTGGACCAGTGAGAGAGGGGCAGCGTGTGGGACAGACAGAGAGAGAGAGAGGGCTGCGACTTGGACACGCAGAGAGATTGAGGGGCAGCGAGTGGGACAGCAAGTGAGTGAGGGGCAGCGAGTGGGTCAGAGAGAGAGTGAGGGGCAGCGAGTGGGTCAGAGAGAGAGAGAGAGTGAGGGGCAGCGAGTGGGTCAGAGAGAGAGAGAGAGAGTGAGGGGCAGCGAGTGGGACAGAGAGAGAGTGAGGGGCAGCGAGTGGGTCAGAGAGAGAGAAAGTGAGGGGCAGCGAGTGGGTCAGAGAGAGAGAAAGTGAGGGGCAGCGAGTGGGTCAGAGAGTGAGAGAGAGAGAAAGTGAGGGGCAGCGAGTGAGTCAGAGAGAAAGAGAGTGAGGGGCAGCGAGTGAGTCAGAGAGAAAGAGAGTGAGGGGCAGCGAGTGAGTCAGAGAGAGAGAGTGAGGGGCAGCGAGTGAGTCAGAGAGAGAGAGAGAGTGAGGGGCAGCGAGTGAGTCAGAGAGAGAGTGAGGGGCAGTGAGTGAGTCAGAGAGAGAGAGAGTGAGGGGCAGCGAGTGAGTCAGAGAGAGAGAGAGTGAGGGGCAGCGAGTGGGTCAGAGAGAGAGAGAGAGAGTGAGGGGCAGCGAGTGAGTCAGAGAGAGAGTGAGGGGCAGTGAGTGAGTCAGAGAGAGAGAGAGTGAGGGGCAGCGAGTGAGTCAGAGAGAGAGAGAGTGAGGGGCAGCGAGTGGGTCAGAGAGAGAGTGAGGGGCAGCGAGTGGGACACCAAGTGAGTGAGGGGCAGCGAGTGGGACAGCAAGTGAGTGACGGGCAGCGAGTGGGGCAGCGAGTGGGTCAGAGAGAGAGAGAGAGTGAGGGGCAGCGAGTGGGTCAGAGAGAGAGAGAGAGTGAGGGGCTGCGAGTGGGTCAGAGAGAGAGAGAGAGTGAGGGGCAGGGAGTGGGCCAGAGAGAGAGTGCCAGTGAGTGGGCCAGAGAGAGAGTGCCAGTGAGTGGGCCAGAGAGAGAGTGCCTGCGTGTGGGCCAGAGAGAGAGTGCCAGCGTGTGGGCCAGAGAGAGAGTGCCGGCGAGTGGGCCAGAGAGGGAGTGCCGGCGAGTGGGCCAGAGAGAGAGTGCCGGCGAGTGGGCCAGAGAGGGAGTGCCAGCGAGTGGGCCAGAGAGAGAGTGCCAGCGAGTGGGCCAGAGAGAGAGTGCCAGCGAGTGGGCCAGAGAGAGAGTGCCAGCGAGTGGGCCAGAGAGAGAGTGCCAGCGAGTGGGCCAGAGAGAGAGTGCCAGCGAGTGGGCCAGAGAGAGAGTGCCAGCGAGTGGGCCAGAGAGAGAGTGCCAGCGAGTGGGCCAGAGAGAGAGTGCCAGCGAGTGGGCCAGAGAGAGAGTGCCAGCGAGTGGGCCAGAGAGGGAGTGCCGGCGAGTGGGCCAGAGAGGGAGTGCCGGCGAGTGGGCCAGAGAGGGAGTGCCGGCGAGTGGGCCAGAGAGGGAGTGCCGGCGAGTGGGCCAGAGAGAGAGTGCCGGCGAGTGGGCCAGAGAGAGAGTGCCGGCGAGTGGGCCAGAGAGAGAGTGCCGGCGAGTGGGCCAGAGAGAGAGTGCCGGCGAGTGGGCCAGAGAGAGAGTGCCAGCGAGTGGGCCAGAGAGAGAGTGCCTGCGTGTGGGCCAGAGGGAGAGTGCCAGCGTGTGGGCCAGAGAGAGAGTGCCAGCGAGTGGGCCAGAGAGAGAGTGCCAGCGAGTGGGCCAGAGAGAGAGTGCCAGCGAGTGGGCCAGAGAGAGTGGGCCAGAGAGAGAGTGCCAGCGAGTGGGCCAGAGAGAGAGTGCCAGCGAGTGGGCCAGAGAGAGAGTGCCAGCTAGTGGGCCAGAGAGAGAGTGCCAGCGAGTGGGCCAGAGAGAGAGTGCCAGCGAGTGGGCCAGAGAGAGAGTGCCAGCGAGTGGGCCAGAGAGAGAGTGCCGGCGAGTTGGCCAGAGAGGGAGTGCCGGCGAGTGGGCCAGAGAGGGAGTGCCGGCGGGTGGGCCAGAGAGGGAGTGCCGGCGAGTGGGCCAGAGAGGGAGTGCCGGCGAGTGGGCCAGAGAGGGAGTGCCGGCGAGTGGGCCAGAGAGAGAGTGCCGGCGAGTGGGCCAGAGAGAGAGTGCCGGCGAGTGGGCCAGAGAGAGAGTGCCGGCGAGTGGGCCAGAGAGAGAGTGCCGGCGAGTGGGCCAGAGAGAGAGTGCCGGCGAGTGGGCCAGAGAGAGAGTGCCGGCGAGTGGGCCAGAGAGAGAGTGCCGGCGAGTGGGCCAGAGAGAGAGTGCCTGCGAGTGGGCCAGAGAGAGAGTGCCAGCGAGTGGGCCAGAGAGAGAGTGCCAGCGAGTGGGCCAGAGAGAGAGTGCCAGCGAGTGGGCCAGAGAGAGAGTGCCAGCGAGTGGGCCAGAGAGAGAGTGCCGGCGAGTGGGCCAGAGAGAGAGTGCCGGCGAGTGGGCCAGAGAGGGAGTGCCGGCGAGTGGGCCAGAGAGAGAGTGCCGGCGAGTGGGCCAGAGAGGGAGTGCCGGCGAGTGGGCCAGAGAGGGAGTGCCGGCGAGTGGGCCAGAGAGGGAGTGCCGGCGAGTGGGCCAGAGATGGAGTGCCGGCGAGTGGGCCAGAGAGGGAGTGCCGGCGAGTGGGCCAGAGAGGGAGTGCCGGCGAGTGGGCCAGAGAGGGAGTGCCGGCGAGTGGGCCAGAGAGGGAGTGCCGGCGAGTGGGCCAGAGAGGGAGTGCCGGCGAGTGGGCCAGAGAGGGAGTGCCGGCGAGTGGGCCAGAGAGGGAGTGCCGGCGAGTGGGCCAGAGAGGGAGTGCCGGCGAGTGGGCCAGAGAGGGAGTGCCGGCGAGTGGGCCAGAGAGGGAGTGCCGGCGAGTGGGCCAGAGAGGGAGTGCCGGCGAGTGGGCCAGAGAGGGAGTGCCGGCGAGTGGGCCAGAGAGGGAGTGCCGGCGAGTGGGCCAGAGAGGGAGTGCCGGCGAGTGGGCCAGAGAGGGAGTGCCGGCGAGTGGGCCAGAGAGGGAGTGCCGGCGAGTGGGCCAGAGAGAGAGTGCCGGCGAGTGGGCCAGAGAGAGAGTGCCGGCGAGTGGGCCAGAGAGAGAGTGCCGGCGAGTGGGCCAGAGAGAGAGTGCCGGCGAGTGGGCCAGAGAGAGAGTGCCGGCGAGTGGGCCAGAGAGAGAGTGCCGGCGAGTGGGCCAGAGAGAGTGGGCCAGGGAGAGAGTGCCAGCGAGTGGGCCAGGGAGAGAGTGCCAGCGAGTGGGCCAGAGAGAGAGTGCCGGCGAGTGGGCCAGAGAGGGAGTGCCGGCGAGTGGGCCAGAGAGGGAGTGCCGGCGAGTGGGCCAGAGAGGGAGTGCCGGCGAGTGGGCCAGAGAGGGAGTGCCGGCGAGTGGGCCAGAGAGGGAGTGCCGGCGACTGGGCCAGAGAGGGAGTGCCGGCGAGTGGGCCAGAGAGGGAGTGCCGGCGAGTGGGCCAGAGAGGGAGTGCCGGCGAGTGGGCCAGACAGGGAGTGCCGGCGAGTGGGCCAGACAGGGAGTGCCGGCGAGTGGGCCGGACAGGGAGTGCCGGCGAGTGGGCCAGAGAGGGAGTGCCGGCGAGTGGGCCAGAGAGGGAGTGCCGGCGAGTGGGCCAGAGAGGGAGTGCCGGCGAGTGGGCCAGAGAGGGAGTGCCGGCGAGTGGGCCAGAGAGGGAGTGCCGGCGAGTGGGCCAGAGAGGGAGTGCCGGCGAGTGGGCCAGAGAGGGAGTGCCGGGCGAGTGGGGCAAGAGATGGAGTGCCGGCGAGTGGGCCAGAGAGGGAGTGCCGGCGAGTGGGCCAGAGAGGGAGTGCCGGCGAGTGGGCCAGAGAGGGAGTGCCGGCGAGTGGGCCAGAGAGGGAGTGCCGGCGAGTGGGCCAGAGAGGGAGTGCCGGCGAGTGGGCCAGAGAGGGAGTGCCGGCGAGTGGGCCAGAGAGGGAGTGCCGGCGAGTGGGCCAGAGAGGGAGTGCCGGGCGAGTGGGCCAGAGAGGGAGTGCCGGCGAGTGGGCCAGAGAGGGAGTGCCGGCGAGTGGGCCAGAGAGGGAGTGCCGGCGAGTGGGCCAGAGAGGGAGTGCCGGCGAGTGGGCCAGAGAGGGAGTGCCGGCGAGTGGGCCAGAGAGGGAGTGCCGGCGAGTGGGCCAGAGAGGGAGTGCCGGCGAGTGGGCCAGAGAGGGAGTGCCGGCGAGTGGGCCAGAGAGGGAGTGCCGGCGAGTGGGCCAGAGAGGGAGTGCCGGCGAGTGGGCCAGAGAGGGTGTGCCGGCGAGTGGGCCAGAGAGGGAGTGCCGGCGAGTGGGCCAGAGAGGGAGTGCCGGCGAGTGGGCCAGAGAGGGAGTGCCGGCGAGTGGGCCAGAGAGGGAGTGCCGGCGAGTGGGCCAGAGAGGGAGTGCCGGCGAGTGGGCCAGAGAGGGAGTGCCGGCGAGTGGGCCAGAGAGGGAGTGCCGGCGAGTGGGCCAGAGAGGGAGTGGCCGGCGAGTGGGCCAGAGAGGGAGTGCCGGCGAGTGGGCCAGAGAGGGAGTGCCGGCGAGTGGGCCAGAGAGGGAGTGCCGGCGAGTGGGCCAGAGAGGGAGTGCCGGCGAGTGGGCCAGAGAGGGAGTGCCGGCGAGTGGGCCAGAGAGGGAGTGCCGGCGAGTGGGCCAGAGAGGGAGTGCCGGCGAGTGGGCCAGAGAGGGAGTGCCGGCGAGTGGGCCAGAGAGGGAGTGCCGGCGAGTGGGCCAGAGATGGAGTGCCGGCGAGTGGGGCCAGAGAGAGAGTGCCGGCGAGTGGGCCAGAGAGAGTGTGCCGGCGAGTGGGCCAGAGAGGAGTGCCGGCGAGTGGGCCAGAGAGAGAGTGCCGGCGAGTGGGCCAGAGAGAGAGTGCCGGCGAGTGGGCCAGAGAGAGAGTGCCGGCGAGTGGGCCAGAGAGAGAGTGCCGGCGAGTGGGCCAGAGAGAGAGTGCCGGCGAGTGGGCCAGAGAGGGAGTGCCGGCGAGTGGGCCAGAGAGGGAGTGCCGGCGAGTGGGCCAGAGAGGGAGTGCCGGCGAGTGGGCCAGAGAGGGAGTGCCGGCGAGTGGGCCAGAGAGGGAGTGCCGGCGAGTGGGCCAGAGAGGGAGTGCCGGCGAGTGGGCCAGAGAGGGAGTGCCGGCGAGTGGGCCAGAGAGGGAGTGCCGGCGAGTGGGCCAGAGAGGGAGTGCCGGCGAGTGGGCCAGAGAGGGAGTGCCGGCGAGTGGGCCAGAGAGGGAGTGCCGGCGAGTGGGCCAGAGAGGGAGTGCCGGCGAGTGGGCCAGAGAGGGAGTGCCGGCGAGTGGGCCAGAGAGGGAGTGCCGGCGAGTGGGCCAGAGAGGGAGTGCCGGCGAGTGGGCCAGAGAGGGAGTGCCGGCGAGTGGGCCAGAGAGGGAGTGCCGGCGAGTGGGCCAGAGAGGGAGTGCCGGCGAGTGGGCCAGAGAGGAGTGCCGGCGAGTGGGCCAGAGAGGGAGTGCCGGCGAGTGGGCCAGAGAGGGAGTGCCGGCGAGTGGGCCAGAGAGGGAGTGCCGGCGAGTGGGCCAGAGAGGGAGTGCCGGCGAGTGGGCCAGAGAGAGAGTGCCGGCGAGTGGGCCAGAGAGAGAGTGTGCCGGCGAGTGGGCCAGAGAGAGAGTGCCGGCGAGTGGGCCAGAGAGAGAGTGCCGGCGAGTGGGCCAGAGAGAGAGTGCCGGCGAGTGGGCCAGAGAGAGAGTGCCGGCGAGTGGGCCAGAGAGAGAGTGCCGGCGAGTGGGCCAGAGAGAGAGTGCCGGCGAGTGGGCCAGAGAGGGAGTGCCGGCGAGTGGGCCAGAGAGGGAGTGCCGGCGAGTGGGCCAGAGAGGGAGTGCCGGCGAGTGGGCCAGAGAGAGAGTGCCGGCGAGTGGGCCAGAGAGAGAGTGCCGGCGAGTGGGCCAGGGAGAGAGTGCCGGCGAGTGGGCCAGAGAGAGAGTGCCGGCGAGTGGGCCAGAGAGAGAGTGCCGGCGTGTGGGCCAGAGAGAGAGTGCCGGCGAGTGGGCCAGAGAGAGAGTGCCGGCGAGTGGGCCAGAGAGAGATTGCCGGCGAGTGGGCCAGAGAGGGAGTGCCGGCGAGTGGGCCAGATAGGGAGAGGCAGCGAGTGGGACAAAGGGGGAGTGACGGCCAGTGAGTGGGACAGATAGGGAGAGGCAGCGAGTGGGACAGATAGGGAGAGAGGAGGCCGGTGAGTGGCACAGAGCGAGAGAGAGAGAGAGAGGGCTGCCACGTGGTAGAGAGAGAGAGAGGTCCAACGATTGGGACAGACAGCGAGAGAGAGGGCTGATGAGTGGAAGAGAGAAAGAGAGTGTGCCGGCACATGGTACAGAGGGAAAGAGAGAGAGGAGCAGCGAGTGGGATAGAGAGGGAGGGACAGCAAGTGGGACAGAGAGAGAGTGCCAGCGAGTGGGCCAGAGAGAGAGTGCCAGCGAGTGGGCCAGAGAGAGAGTGCCAGCGAGTGGGCCAGAGAGAGTGGGCCAGAGAGAGAGTGCCAGCGAGTGGGCCAGAGAGAGAGTGCCAGCGAGTGGGCCAGAGAGAGAGTGCCAGCTAGTGGGCCAGAGAGAGAGTGCCAGCGAGTGGGCCAGAGAGAGAGTGCCAGCGAGTGGGCCAGAGAGAGAGTGCCAGCGAGTGGGCCAGAGAGAGAGTGCCGGCGAGTTGGCCAGAGAGGGAGTGCCGGCGAGTGGGCCAGAGAGGGAGTGCCGGCGGGTGGGCCAGAGAGGGAGTGCCGGCGAGTGGGCCAGAGAGGGAGTGCCGGCGAGTGGGCCAGAGAGGGAGTGCCGGCGAGTGGGCCAGAGAGAGAGTGCCGGCGAGTGGGCCAGAGAGAGAGTGCCGGCGAGTGGGCCAGAGAGAGAGTGCCGGCGAGTGGGCCAGAGAGAGAGTGCCGGCGAGTGGGCCAGAGAGAGAGTGCCGGCGAGTGGGCCAGAGAGAGAGTGCCGGCGAGTGGGCCAGAGAGAGAGTGCCGGCGAGTGGGCCAGAGAGAGAGTGCCTGCGAGTGGGCCAGAGAGAGAGTGCCAGCGAGTGGGCCAGAGAGAGAGTGCCAGCGAGTGGGCCAGAGAGAGAGTGCCAGCGAGTGGGCCAGAGAGAGAGTGCCGGCGAGTGGGCCAGAGAGAGAGTGCCGGCGAGTGGGCCAGAGAGGGAGTGCCGGCGAGTGGGCCAGAGAGAGAGTGCCGGCGAGTGGGCCAGAGAGGGAGTGCCGGCGAGTGGGCCAGAGAGGGAGTGCCGGCGAGTGGGCCAGAGAGGGAGTGCCGGCGAGTGGGCCAGAGATGGAGTGCCGGCGAGTGGGCCAGAGAGGGAGTGCCGGCGAGTGGGCCAGAGAGGGAGTGCCGGCGAGTGGGCCAGAGAGGGAGTGCCGGCGAGTGGGCCAGAGAGGGAGTGCCGGCGAGTGGGCCAGAGAGGGAGTGCCGGCGAGTGGGCCAGAGAGGGAGTGCCGGCGAGTGGGCCAGAGAGGGAGTGCCGGCGAGTGGGCCAGAGAGGGAGTGCCGGCGAGTGGGCCAGAGAGGGAGTGCCGGCGAGTGGGCCAGAGAGGGAGTGCCGGCGAGTGGGCCAGAGAGGGAGTGCCGGCGTGTGGGCCAGAGAGGGAGTGCCGGCGAGTGGGCCAGAGAGGGAGTGCCGGCGAGTGGGCCAGAGAGGGAGTGCCGGCGAGTGGGCCAGAGAGGGAGTGCCGGCGAGTGGGCCAGAGAGAGAGTGCCGGCGAGTGGGCCAGAGAGAGAGTGCCGGCGAGTGGGCCAGAGAGAGAGTGCCGGCGAGTGGGCCAGAGAGAGAGTGCCGGCGAGTGGGCCAGAGAGAGAGTGCCGGCGAGTGGGCCAGAGAGAGAGTGCCGGCGAGTGGGCCAGAGAGAGAGTGCCGGCGAGTGGGCCAGAGAGAGTGGGCCAGGGAGAGAGTGCCAGCGAGTGGGCCAGGGAGAGAGTGCCAGCGAGTGGGCCAGAGAGAGAGTGCCGGCGAGTGGGGCAGAGAGAGAGTGCCGGCGAGTGGGCCAGAGAGAGAGTGCCGGCGAGTGGGCCAGAGAGAGAGTGCCGGCGAGTGGGCCAGAGAGAGAGTGCCGGCGAGTGGGCCAGAGAGAGAGTGCCGGCGAGTGGGCCAGAGAGAGAGTGCCGGCGAGTGGGCCAGAGAGGGAGTGCCGGCGAGTGGGCCAGAGAGGGAGTGCCGGCGAGTGGGCCAGAGAGGGAGTGCCGGCGAGTGGGCCAGAGAGGGAGTGCCGGCGAGTGGGCCAGAGAGGGAGTGCCGGCGAGTGGGCCAGAGAGGGAGTGCCGGCGAGTGGGCCAGAGAGGGAGTGCCGGCGAGTGGGCCAGAGAGGGAGTGCCGGCGAGTGGGCCAGAGAGGGAGTGCCGGCGAGTGGGCCAGAGAGGGAGTGCCGGCGACTGGGCCAGAGAGGGAGTGCCGGCGAGTGGGCCAGAGAGGGAGTGCCGGCGAGTGGGCCAGAGAGGGAGTGCCGGCGAGTGGGCCAGACAGGGAGTGCCGGCGAGTGGGCCAGACAGGGAGTGCCGGCGAGTGGGCCGGACAGGGAGTGCCGGCGAGTGGGCCAGAGAGGGAGTGCCGGCGAGTGGGCCAGAGAGGGAGTGCCGGCGAGTGGGCCAGAGAGGGAGTGCCGGCGAGTGGGCCAGAGAGGGAGTGCCGGCGAGTGGGCCAGAGAGGGAGTGCCGGCGAGTGGGCCAGAGAGGGAGTGCCGGCGAGTGGGCCAGAGAGGGAGTGCCGGCGAGTGGGCAAGAGATGGAGTGCCGGCGAGTGGGCCAGAGAGGGAGTGCCGGCGAGTGGGCCAGAGAGGGAGTGCCGGCGAGTGGGCCAGAGAGGGAGTGCCGGCGAGTGGGCCAGAGAGGGAGTGCCGGCGAGTGGGCCAGAGAGGGAGTGCCGGCGAGTGGGCCAGAGAGGGAGTGCCGGCGAGTGGGCCAGAGAGGGAGTGCCGGCGAGTGGGCCAGAGAGGGAGTGCCGGCGAGTGGGCCAGAGAGGGAGTGCCGGCGAGTGGGCCAGAGAGGGAGTGCCGGCGAGTGGGCCAGAGAGGGAGTGCCGGCGAGTGGGCCAGAGAGGGAGTGCCGGCGAGTGGGCCAGAGAGGGAGTGCCGGCGAGTGGGCCAGAGAGGGAGTGCCGGCGAGTGGGCCAGAGAGGGAGTGCCGGCGAGTGGGCCAGAGAGGGAGTGCCGGCGAGTGGGCCAGAGAGGGAGTGCCGGCGAGTGGGCCAGAGAGGGAGTGCCGGCGAGTGGGCCAGAGAGGGAGTGCCGGCGAGTGGGCCAGAGAGGGAGTGCCGGCGAGTGGGCCAGAGAGGGAGTGCCGGCGAGTGGGCCAGAGAGGGAGTGCCGGCGAGTGGGCCAGAGAGGGAGTGCCGGCGAGTGGGCCAGAGAGGGAGTGCCGGCGAGTGGGCCAGAGAGGGAGTGCCGGCGAGTGGGCCAGAGAGGGAGTGCCGGCGAGTGGGCCAGAGAGGGAGTGCCGGCGAGTGGGCCAGAGAGGGAGTGCCGGCGAGTGGGCCAGAGAGGGAGTGCCGGCGAGTGGGCCAGAGAGGGAGTGCCGGCGAGTGGGCCAGAGAGGGAGTGCCGGCGAGTGGGCCAGAGAGGGAGTGCCGGCGAGTGGGCCAGAGAGGGAGTGCCGGCGAGTGGGCCAGAGAGGGAGTGCCGGCGAGTGGGCCAGAGAGGGAGTGCCGGCGAGTGCGCCAGAGAGGGAGTGCCGGCGAGTGGGCCAGAGATGGAGTGCCGGCGAGTGGGCCAGAGAGAGAGTGCCGGCGAGTGGGCCAGAGAGAGTGTGCCGGCGAGTGGGCCAGAGAGAGAGTGCCGGCGAGTGGGCCAGAGAGAGAGTGCCGGCGAGTGGGCCAGAGAGAGAGTGCCGGCGAGTGGGCCAGAGAGAGAGTGCCGGCGAGTGGGCCAGAGAGAGAGTGCCGGCGAGTGGGCCAGAGAGAGAGTGCCGGCGAGTGGGCCAGAGAGGGAGTGCCGGCGAGTGGGCCAGAGAGGGAGTGCCGGCGAGTGGGCCAGAGAGGGAGTGCCGGCGAGTGGGCCAGAGAGGGAGTGCCGGCGAGTGGGCCAGAGAGGGAGTGCCGGCGAGTGGGCCAGAGAGGGAGTGCCGGCGAGTGGGCCAGAGAGGGAGTGCCGGCGAGTGGGCCAGAGAGGGAGTGCCGGCGAGTGGGCCAGAGAGGGAGTGCCGGCGAGTGGGCCAGAGAGGGAGTGCCGGCGAGTGGGCCAGAGAGGGAGTGCCGGCGAGTGGGCCAGAGAGGGAGTGCCGGCGAGTGGGCCAGAGAGGGAGTGCCGGCGAGTGGGCCAGAGAGGGAGTGCCGGCGAGTGGGCCAGAGAGGGAGTGCCGGCGAGTGGGCCAGAGAGGGAGTGCCGGCGAGTGGGCCAGAGAGGGAGTGCCGGCGAGTGGGCCAGAGAGGGAGTGCCGGCGAGTGGGCCAGAGAGGGAGTGCCGGCGAGTGGGCCAGAGAGGGAGTGCCGGCGAGTGGGCCAGAGAGGGAGTGCCGGCGAGTGGGCCAGAGAGGGAGTGCCGGCGAGTGGGCCAGAGATGGAGTGCCGGCGAGTGGGCCAGAGAGGGAGTGCCGGCGAGTGGGCCAGAGAGAGAGTGCCGGCGAGTGGGCCAGAGAGAGTGTGCCGGCGAGTGGGCCAGAGAGAGAGTGCCGGCGAGTGGGCCAGAGAGAGAGTGCCGGCGAGTGGGCCAGAGAGAGAGTGCCGGCGAGTGGGCCAGAGAGAGAGTGCCGGCGAGTGGGCCAGAGAGAGAGTGCCGGCGAGTGGGCCAGAGAGAGAGTGCCGGCGAGTGGGCCAGAGAGAGAGTGCCGGCGAGTGGGCCAGAGAGGGAGTGCCGGCGAGTGGGCCAGAGAGGGAGTGCCGGCGAGTGGGCCAGAGAGGGAGTGCCGGCGAGTGGGCCAGAGAGAGAGTGCCGGCGAGTGGGCCAGAGAGAGAGTGCCGGCGAGTGGGCCAGAGAGAGAGTGCCGGCGAGTGGGCCAGAGAGAGAGTGCCGGCGAGTGGGCCAGAGAGAGAGTGCCGGCGTGTGGGCCAGAGAGAGAGTGCCGGCGAGTGGGCCAGAGAGAGAGTGCCGGCGAGTGGGCCAGAGAGAGATTGCCGGCGAGTGGGCCAGAGAGGGAGTGCCGGCGAGTGGGCCAGATAGGGAGAGGCAGCGAGTGGGACAAAGGGGGAGTGACGGCCAGTGAGTGGGACAGATAGGGAGAGGCAGCGAGTGGGACAGATAGGGAGAGAGGAGGCCGGTGAGTGGCACAGAGCGAGAGAGAGAGAGAGAGGGCTGCCACGTGGTAGAGAGAGAGAGAGGTCCAACGATTGGGACAGACAGCGAGAGAGAGGGCTGATGAGTGGAAGAGAGAAAGAGAGTGTGCCGGCACATGGTACAGAGGGAAAGAGAGAGAGGAGCAGCGAGTGGGATAGAGAGGGAGGGACAGCAAGTGGGACAGAGAGAGAGGTGCTGGCGAGTGGGACAGAGAGAGAGAGAGAGAAGCACTGGTGAGTGGACCAGTGAGAGAGGGGCAGCGTGTGGGACAGACAGAGAGAGAGAGAGGGCTGCGACTTGGACACGCAGAGAGATTGAGGGGCAGCGAGTGGGACAGCAAGTGAGTGAGGGGCAGCGAGTGGGTCAGAGAGAGAGTGAGGGGCAGCGAGTGGGTCAGAGAGAGAGAGAGAGTGAGGGGCAGCGAGTGGGTCAGAGAGAGAGAGAGAGAGTGAGGGGCAGCGAGTGGGTCAGAGAGAGAGTGAGGGGCAGCGAGTGGGTCAGAGAGAGAGAGAGAGTGAGGGGCAGCGAGTGGGTCAGAGAGAGAGAGAGAGAGTGAGGGGCAGCGAGTGGGACAGAGAGAGAGTGAGGGGCAGCGAGTGGGTCAGAGAGAGAGAAAGTGAGGGGCAGCGAGTGGGTCAGAGAGAGAGAAAGTGAGGGGCAGCGAGTGGGTCAGAGAGTGAGAGAGAGAGAAAGTGAGGGGCAGCGAGTGAGTCAGAGAGAAAGAGAGTGAGGGGCAGCGAGTGAGTCAGAGAGAAAGAGAGTGAGGGGCAGCGAGTGAGTCAGAGAGAGAGAGTGAGGGGCAGCGAGTGAGTCAGAGAGAGAGAGAGAGTGAGGGGCAGCGAGTGAGTCAGAGAGAGAGTGAGGGGCAGTGAGTGAGTCAGAGAGAGAGAGAGTGAGGGGCAGCGAGTGAGTCAGAGAGAGAGAGAGTGAGGGGCAGCGAGTGGGTCAGAGAGAGAGAGAGAGAGTGAGGGGCAGCGAGTGAGTCAGAGAGAGAGTGAGGGGCAGTGAGTGAGTCAGAGAGAGAGAGAGTGAGGGGCAGCGAGTGAGTCAGAGAGAGAGAGAGTGAGGGGCAGCGAGTGGGTCAGAGAGAGAGTGAGGGGCAGCGAGTGGGACACCAAGTGAGTGAGGGGCAGCGAGTGGGACAGCAAGTGAGTGACGGGCAGCGAGTGGGGCAGCGAGTGGGTCAGAGAGAGAGAGAGAGTGAGGGGCAGCGAGTGGGTCAGAGAGAGAGAGAGAGTGAGGGGCTGCGAGTGGGTCAGAGAGAGAGAGAGAGTGAGGGGCAGGGAGTGGGCCAGAGAGAGAGTGCCAGCGAGTGGGCCAGAGAGAGAGTGCCAGCGAGTGGGCCAGAGAGAGAGTGCCAGCGAGTGGGCCAGAGAGAGAGTGCCTGCGTGTGGGCCAGAGGGAGAGTGCCGGCGAGTGGGCCAGAGAGGGAGTGCCGGCGAGTGGGCCAGAGAGGGAGTGCCGGCGAGTGGGCCAGAGAGGGAGTTCCGGCGAGTGGGCCAGAGAGGGAGTGCCGGCGAGTGGGCCAGAGAGGGAGTGCCGGCGAGTGGGCCAGAGAGGGAGTGCCGGCGAGTGGGCCAGAGAGGGAGTGCCGGCGAGTGGGCCAGAGAGGGAGTGCCGGCGAGTGGGCCAGAGAGGGAGTGCCGGCGAGTGGGCCAGAGAAGGAGTGCAGGCGAGTGGGCCAGAGAAGGAGTGCCGGCGAGTGGGCCAGAGAGGGAGTGCCGGCGAGTGGGCCAGAGAGGGAGTGCCGGCGAGTGGGCCAGAGAGGGAGTGCCGGCGAGTGGGCCAGAGAGGGAGTGCCGGCGAGTGGGCCAGAGAGGGAGTGCCGGCGAGTGGGCCAGAGAGGGAGTGCCGGCGAGTGGGCCAGAGAGGGAGTGCCGGCGAGTGGGCCAGAGAGGGAGTGCCGGCGAGTGGGCCAGAGAGGGAGTGCCGGCGAGTGGGCCAGAGAGGGAGTGCCGGCGAGTGGGCCAGAGAGGGAGTGCCGGCGAGTGGGCCAGAGAGGGAGTGCCGGCGAGTGGGCCAGAGAGGGAGTGCCGGCGAGTGGGCCAGAGAGGGAGTGCCGGCGAGTGGGCCAGAGAGGGAGTGCCGGCGAGTGGGCCAGAGAGGGAGTGCCGGCGAGTGGGCCAGAGAGGGAGTGCCGGCGAGTGGGCCAGAGAGGGAGTGCCGGCGAGTGGGCCAGAGAGGGAGTGCCGGCGAGTGGGCCAGAGAGGGAGTGCCGGCGAGTGGGCCAGAGAGGGAGTGCCGGCGAGTGGGCCAGAGAGGGAGTGCCGGCGAGTGGGCCAGAGAGGGAGTGCCGGCGAGTGGGCCAGAGAGGGAGTGCCGGCGAGTGGGCCAGAGAGGGAGTGCCGGCGAGTGGGCCAGAGAGGGAGTGCCGGCGAGTGGGCCAGAGAGGGAGTGCCGGCGAGTGGGCCAGAGAGGGAGTGCCGGCGAGTGGGCCAGAGAGGGAGTGCCGGCGAGTGGGCCAGAGAGGGAGTGCCGGCGAGTGGGCCAGAGAGGGAGTGCCGGCGAGTGGGCCAGAGAGGGAGTGCCGGCGAGTGGGCCAGAGAGGGAGTGCCGGCGAGTGGGCCAGAGAGGGAGTGCCGGCGAGTGGGCCAGAGAGGGAGTGCCGGCGAGTGGGCCAGAGAGGGAGTGCCGGCGAGTGGGCCAGAGAGGGAGTGCCGGCGAGTGGGCCAGAGAGGGAGTGCCGGCGAGTGGGCCAGAGAGGGAGTGCCGGCGAGTGGGCCAGAGAGGGAGTGCCGGCGAGTGGGCCAGAGAGGGAGTGCCGGCGAGTGGGCCAGAGAGGGAGTGCCGGCGAGTGGGCCAGAGAGGGAGTGCCGGCGAGTGGGCCAGAGAGGGAGTGCCGGCGAGTGGGCCAGAGAGGGAGTGCCGGCGAGTGGGCCAGAGAGGGAGTGCCGGCGAGTGGGCCAGAGAGGGAGTGCCGGCGAGTGGGCCAGAGAGGGAGTGCCGGCGAGTGGGCCAGAGAGGGAGTGCCGGCGAGTGGGCCAGAGAGGGAGTGCCGGCGAGTGGGCCAGAGAGGGAGTGCCGGCGAGTGGGCCAGAGAGGGAGTGCCGGCGAGTGGGCCAGAGAGGGAGTGCCGGCGAGTGGGCCAGAGAGGGAGTGCCAGCGAGTGGGCCAGAGAGGGAGTGCCGGCGAGTGGGCCAGAGAGGGAGTGCCGGCGAGTGGGCCAGAGAGGGAGTGCCGGCGAGTGGGCCAGAGAGGGAGTGCCGGCGAGTGGGCCAGAGAGGGAGTGCCGGCGAGTGGGCCAGAGAGGGAGTGCCGGCGAGTGGGCCAGAGAGGGAGTGCCAGCGAGTGGGCCAGAGAGAGAGAGGTGCTGACGAGTGGGACAGAGAGAGATGGCAACAAATGGGACAAAGAGAATGGACCGGCAGGTGGGACAGAGAGAGAGGGGCAGCGTGTCAGACAGAGAGAGAGATGGCCAGCGAGTGAGTGCCACCGAGTGGGACAGTCAGGGAGAAGGCGAGGGCTAGCGAGTAGGCAAACAGAGAGAGAGAAGGCCAGCGAGCAGGACAGAGAGTGGGACAGAGAGAGAGGGCTGTTGAGTGGGACAGAGAGAGGGCCGGCAGGTCTTACAGAGAGAGAGAGCGAAGGCAAGCCGAGTGGGACAGAAAGAGAGTGGACCAGATCGTCAGACCGAGAGAGGGGGCCGCGAGTGTGACAGAGAGAGAGAGAGAGGGCCGGCCAGTGGGACAGAGAGAGAGGGCCGGCGAGTGTGACAGAGAGAGAGAGAGAGGGCCGGCCAGTGGGACAGAGAGAGAGTGCCGGCGAGTGGGCCAGAGAGAGAGTGCCGGCGAGTGGGCCAGAGAGAGAGTGCCGGCGAGTGGGCCAGAGAGAGAGTGCCGGCGAGTGGGCCAGAGAGAGAGTGCCGGCGAGTGGGCCAGAGAGAGAGTGCTGGCGAGTGGGCCAGAGAGGGAGTGCCGGCGAGTGGGCCAGAGAGGGAGTGCCGGCGAGTGGGCCAGAGAGGGAGTGCCGGCGAGTGGGCCAGAGAGGGAGTGCCGGCGAGTGGGCCAGAGAGGGAGTGCCGGCGAGTGGGCCAGAGAGGGAGTGCCGGCGAGTGGGCCAGAGAGGGAATGCCGGCGAGTGGGCCAGAGAGGGAGTGCCGGCGAGTGGGCCAGAGAGGGAGTGCCGGCGAGTGGGCCAGAGAGGGAGTGCCGGCGAGTGGGCCAGAGAGGGAGTGCCGGCGAGTGGGCCAGAGAGGGAGTGCCGGCGAGTGGGCCAGAGAGGGAGTGCCGGCGAGTGGGCCAGAGAGGGAGTGCCGGCGAGTGGGCCAGAGAGGGAGTGCCGGCGAGTGGGCCAGAGAGGGAGTGCCGGCGAGTGGGCCAGAGAGGGAGTGCCGGCGAGTGGGCCAGAGAGGGAGTGCCGGCGAGTGGGCCAGAGAGGGAGCGCCGGCGAGTGGGCCAGAGAGGGAGCGCCGGCGAGTGGGCCAGAGAGGGAGCGCCGGCGTGTGGGCCAGAGAGGGAGCGCCGGCGAGTGGGCCAGAGAGGGAGCGCCGGCGAGTGGGCCAGAGAGGGAGCGCCGGCGAGTGGGCCAGAGAGGGAGCGCCGGCGTGTGGGCCAGAGAGGGAGCGCCGGCGAGTGGGCCAGAGAGGGAGCGCCGGCGAGTGGGCCAGAGAGGGAGCGCCGGCGAGTGGGCCAGAGAGGGAGCGCCGGCGAGTGGGCCAGAGAGGGAGTGCCGGCGAGTGGGCCAGAGAGGGAGTGCCGGCGAGTGGGCCAGAGAGGGAGTGCCGGCGAGTGGGCCAGAGAGAGAGAGGTGCTGACGAGTGGGACAGAGAGAGATGGCAACAAATGGGACAAAGAGAATGGACCGGCAGGTGGGACAGAGAGAGAGGGGCAGCGTGTCAGACAGAGAGAGAGATGGCCAGCGAGTGAGTGCCACCGAGTGGGACAGTCAGGGAGAAGGCGAGGGCTAGCGAGTAGGCAAACAGAGAGAGAGAAGGCCAGCGAGCAGGACAGAGAGTGGGACAGAGAGAGAGGGCTGTTGAGTGGGACAGAGAGAGGGCCGGCAGGTCTTACAGAGAGAGAGAGCGAAGGCAAGCCGAGTGGGACAGAAAGAGAGTGGACCAGATCGTCAGACCGAGAGAGGGGGCCGCGAGTGTGACAGAGAGAGAGAGAGAGGGCCGGCCAGTGGGACAGAGAGAGAGGGCCGGCGAGTGTGACAGAGAGAGAGAGAGAGGGCCGGCCAGTGGGACAGAGAGAGAGTGCCGGCGAGTGGGCCAGAGAGAGAGTGCCGGCGAGTGGGCCAGAGAGAGAGTGCCGGCGAGTGGGCCAGAGAGAGAGTGCCGGCGAGTGGGCCAGAGAGAGAGTGCCGGCGAGTGGGCCAGAGAGAGAGTGCCGGCGAGTGGGCCAGAGAGAGAGTGCCGGCGAGTGGGCCAGAGAGGGAGTGCCGGCGAGTGGGCCAGAGAGGGAGTGCCGGCGAGTGGGCCAGAGAGGGAGTGCCGGCGAGTGGGCCAGAGAGGGAGTGCCGGCGAGTGGGCCAGAGAGGGAGTGCCGGCGAGTGGGCCAGAGAGGGAGTGCCGGCGAGTGGGCCAGAGAGGGAGTGCCGGCGAGTGGGCCAGAGAGGGAGTGCCGGCGAGTGGGCCAGAGAGGGAGTGCCGGCGAGTGGGCCAGAGAGGGAGTGCCGGCGAGTGGGCCAGAGAGGGAGCGCCGGCGAGTGGGCCAGAGAGGGAGTGCCGGCGAGTGGGCCAGAGAGGGAGCGCCGGCGAGTGGGCCAGAGAGGGAGCGCCGGCGAGTGGGCCAGAGAGGGAGCGCCGGCGAGTGGGCCAGAGAGGGAGCGCCGGCGAGTGGGCCAGAGAGGGAGCGCCGGCGAGTGGGCCAGAGAGGGAGCGCCGGCGTGTGGGCCAGAGAGGGAGCGCCGGCGAGTGGGCCAGAGAGGGAGCGCCGGCGAGTGGGCCAGAGAGGGAGCGCCGGCGAGTGGGCCAGAGAGGGAGCGCCGGCGAGTGGGCCAGAGAGGGAGTGCCGGCGAGTGGGCCAGAGAGGGAGTGCCAGCGAGTGGGCCAGAGAGAGAGAGGTGCTGACGAGTGGGACAGAGAGAGATGGCAACAAATGGGACAAAGAGAATGGACCGGCAGGTGGGACAGAGAGAGAGGGGCAGCGTGTCAGACAGAGAGAGAGATGGCCAGCGAGTGAGTGCCACCGAGTGGGACAGTCAGGGAGAAGGCGAGGGCTAGCGAGTAGGCAAACAGAGAGAGAGAAGGCCAGCGAGCAGGACAGAGAGTGGGACAGAGAGAGAGGGCTGTTGAGTGGGACAGAGAGAGGGCCGGCAGGTCTTACAGAGAGAGAGAGCGAAGGCAAGCCGAGTGGGACAGAAAGAGAGTGGACCAGATCGTCAGACCGAGAGAGGGGGCCGCGAGTGTGACAGAGAGAGAGAGAGAGGGCCGGCCAGTGGGACAGAGAGAGAGGGCCGGCGAGTGTGACAGAGAGAGAGAGAGAGGGCCGGCCAGTGGGACAGAGAGAGAGTGGCGGCGAGTGGGCCAGAGAGAGAGTGCCGGCGAGTGGGCCAGAGAGAGAGTGCCGGCGAGTGGGCCAGAGAGAGAGTGCCGGCGAGTGGGCCAGAGAGAGAGTGCCGGCGAGTGGGCCAGAGAGAGAGTGCTGGCGAGTGGGCCAGAGAGGGAGTGCCGGCGAGTGGGCCAGAGAGGGAGTGCCGGCGAGTGGGCCAGAGAGGGAGTGCCGGCGAGTGGGCCAGAGAGGGAGTGCCGGCGAGTGGGCCAGAGAGGGAGTGCCGGCGAGTGGGCCAGAGAGGGAGTGCCGGCGAGTGGGCCAGAGAGGGAATGCCGGCGAGTGGGCCAGAGAGGGAGTGCCGGCGAGTGGGCCAGAGAGGGAGTGCCGGCGAGTGGGCCAGAGAGGGAGTGCCGGCGAGTGGGCCAGAGAGGGAGTGCCGGCGAGTGGGCCAGAGAGGGAGTGCCGGCGAGTGGGCCAGAGAGGGAGTGCCGGCGAGTGGGCCAGAGAGGGAGTGCCGGCGAGTGGGCCAGAGAGGGAGTGCCGGCGAGTGGGCCAGAGAGGGAGTGCCGGCGAGTGGGCCAGAGAGGGAGTGCCGGCGAGTGGGCCAGAGAGGGAGTGCCGGCGAGTGGGCCAGAGAGGGAGCGCCGGCGAGTGGGCCAGAGAGGGAGCGCCGGCGAGTGGGCCAGAGAGGGAGCGCCGGCGTGTGGGCCAGAGAGGGAGCGCCGGCGAGTGGGCCAGAGAGGGAGCGCCGGCGAGTGGGCCAGAGAGGGGGCGCCGGCGAGTGGGCCAGAGAGGGAGCGCCGGCGTGTGGGCCAGAGAGGGAGCGCCGGCGAGTGGGCCAGAGAGGGAGCGCCGGCGAGTGGGCCAGAGAGGGAGCGCCGGCGAGTGGGCCAGAGAGGGAGCGCCGGCGAGTGGGCCAGAGAGGGAGTGCCGGCGAGTGGGCCAGAGAGGGAGTGCCGGCGAGTGGGCCAGAGAGGGAGTGCCGGCGAGTGGGCCAGAGAGAGAGAGGTGCTGACGAGTGGGACAGAGAGAGATGGCAACAAATGGGACAAAGAGAATGGACCGGCAGGTGGGACAGAGAGAGAGGGGCAGCGTGTCAGACAGAGAGAGAGATGGCCAGCGAGTGAGTGCCACCGAGTGGGACAGTCAGGGAGAAGGCGAGGGCTAGCGAGTAGGCAAACAGAGAGAGAGAAGGCCAGCGAGCAGGACAGAGAGTGGGACAGAGAGAGAGGGCTGTTGAGTGGGACAGAGAGAGGGCCGGCAGGTCTTACAGAGAGAGAGAGCGAAGGCAAGCCGAGTGGGACAGAAAGAGAGTGGACCAGATCGTCAGACCGAGAGAGGGGGCCGCGAGTGTGACAGAGAGAGAGAGAGAGGGCCGGCCAGTGGGACAGAGAGAGAGGGCCGGCGAGTGTGACAGAGAGAGAGAGAGAGGGCCGGCCAGTGGGACAGAGAGAGAGTGCCGGCGAGTGGGCCAGAGAGAGAGTGCCGGCGAGTGGGCCAGAGAGAGAGTGCCGGCGAGTGGGCCAGAGAGAGAGTGCCGGCGAGTGGGCCAGAGAGAGAGTGCCGGCGAGTGGGCCAGAGAGAGAGTGCCGGCGAGTGGGCCAGAGAGAGAGTGCCGGCGAGTGGGCCAGAGAGGGAGTGCCGGCGAGTGGGCCAGAGAGGGAGTGCCGGCGAGTGGGCCAGAGAGGGAGTGCCGGCGAGTGGGCCAGAGAGGGAGTGCCGGCGAGTGGGCCAGAGAGGGAGTGCCGGCGAGTGGGCCAGAGAGGGAGTGCCGGCGAGTGGGCCAGAGAGGGAGTGCCGGCGAGTGGGCCAGAGAGGGAGTGCCGGCGAGTGGGCCAGAGAGGGAGTGCCGGCGAGTGGGCCAGAGAGGGAGCGCCGGCGAGTGGGCCAGAGAGGGAGCGCCGGCGAGTGGGCCAGAGAGGGAGCGCCGGCGAGTGGGCCAGAGAGGGAGCGCCGGCGAGTGGGCCAGAGAGGGAGCGCCGGCGAGTGGGCCAGAGAGGGAGCGCCGGCGTGTGGGCCAGAGAGGGAGCGCCGGCGAGTGGGCCAGAGAGGGAGCGCCGGCGAGTGGGCCAGAGAGGGAGCGCCGGCGAGTGGGCCAGAGAGGGAGCGCCGGCGAGTGGGCCAGAGAGGGAGTGCCGGCGAGTGGGCCAGAGAGGGAGTGCCGGCGAGTGGGCCAGAGAGGGAGTGCCAGCGAGTGGGCCAGAGAGAGAGAGGTGCTGACGAGTGGGACAGAGAGAGATGGCAACAAATGGGACAAAGAGAATGGACCGGCAGGTGGGACAGAGAGAGAGGGGCAGCGTGTCAGACAGAGAGAGAGATGGCCAGCGAGTGAGTGCCACCGAGTGGGACAGTCAGGGAGAAGGCGAGGGCTAGCGAGTGGGCAAACAGAGAGAGAGAAGGCCAGCGAGCAGGACAGAGAGTGGGACAGAGAGAGAGGGCTGTTGAGTGGGACAGAGAGAGGGCCGGCAGGTCTTACAGAGAGAGAGAGCGAAGGCAAGCCGAGTGGGACAGAAAGAGAGTGGACCAGATCGTCAGACCGAGAGAGGGGGCCGCGAGTGTGACAGAGAGAGAGAGAGAGGGCCGGCCAGTGGGACAGAGAGAGAGGGCCGGCGAGTGTGACAGAGAGAGAGAGAGAGGGCCGGCCAGTGGGACAGAGAGAGAGTGCCGGCTAGTGGGCCAGAGAGAGAGTGCCGGCGAGTGGGCCAGAGAGAGAGTGCCGGCGAGTGGGCCAGAGAGAGAGTGCCGGCGAGTGGGCCAGAGAGAGAGTGCCGGCGAGTGGGCCAGAGAGAGAGTGCCGGCGAGTGGGCCAGAGAGAGAGTGCCGGCGAGTGGGCCAGAGAGGGAGTGCCGGCGAGTGGGCCAGAGAGGGAGTGCCGGCGAGTGGGCCAGAGAGGGAGTGCCGGCGAGTGGGCCAGAGAGGGAGTGCCGGCGAGTGGGCCAGAGAGGGAGTGCCGGCGAGTGGGCCAGAGAGGGAGTGCCGGCGAGTGGGCCAGAGAGGGAGTGCCGGCGAGTGGGCCAGAGAGGGAGTGCCGGCGAGTGGGCCAGAGAGGGAGTGCCGGCGAGTGGGCCAGAGAGGGAGTGCCGGCGAGTGGTCCAGAGAGGGAGTGCCGGCGAGTGGGCCAGAGAGGGAGTGCCGGCGAGTGGGCCAGAGAGGGAGTGCAGGCGAGTGGGCCAGAGAGGGAGTGCCGGCGAGTGGGCCAGAGAGGGAGTGCCGGCGAGTGGGCCAGAGAGGGAGTGCCGGCGAGTGGGCCAGAGAGGGAGTGCCGGCGAGTGGGCCAGAGAGGGAGTGCCGGCGAGTGGGCCAGAGAGGGAGTGCCGGCGAGTGGGCCAGAGAGGGAGCGCCGGCGAGTGGGCCAGAGAGGGAGCGCCGGCGTGTGGGCCAGAGAGGGAGCGCCGGCGAGTGGGCCAGAGAGGGAGCGCCGGCGAGTGGGCCAGAGAGGGAGCGCCGGCGAGTGGGCCAGAGAGGGAGCGCCGGCGAGTGGGCCAGAGAGGGAGTGCCGGCGAGTGGGCCAGAGAGGGAGTGCCGGCGAGTGGGCCAGAGAGGGAGTGCCGGCGAGTGGGCCAGAGAGAGAGAGGTGCTGACGAGTGGGACAGAGAGAGATGGCAACAAATGGGACAAAGAGAATGGACCGGCAGGTGGGACAGAGAGAGAGGGGCAGCGTGTCAGACAGAGAGAGAGATGGCCAGCGAGTGAGTGCCACCGAGTGGGACAGTCAGGGAGAAGGCGAGGGCTAGCGAGTAGGCAAACAGAGAGAGAGAAGGCCAGCGAGCAGGACAGAGAGTGGGACAGAGAGAGAGGGCTGTTGAGTGGGACAGAGAGAGGGCCGGCAGGTCTTACAGAGAGAGAGAGCGAAGGCAAGCCGAGTGGGACAGAAAGAGAGTGGACCAGATCGTCAGACCGAGAGAGGGGGCCGCGAGTGTGACAGAGAGAGAGAGAGAGGGCCGGCCAGTGGGACAGAGAGAGAGGGCCGGCGAGTGTGACAGAGAGAGAGAGAGAGGGCCGGCCAGTGGGACAGAGAGAGAGTGCCGGCGAGTGGGCCAGAGAGAGAGTGCCGGCGAGTGGGCCAGAGAGAGAGTGCCGGCGAGTGGGCCAGAGAGAGAGTGCCGGCGAGTGGGCCAGAGAGAGAGTGCCGGCGAGTGGGCCAGAGAGAGAGTGCCGGCGAGTGGGCCAGAGAGAGAGTGCCGGCGAGTGGGCCAGAGAGGGAGTGCCGGCGAGTGGGCCAGAGAGGGAGTGCCGGCGAGTGGGCCAGAGAGGGAGTGCCGGCGAGTGGGCCAGAGAGGGAGTGCCGGCGAGTGGGCCAGAGAGGGAGTGCCGGCGAGTGGGCCAGAGAGGGAGTGCCGGCGAGTGGGCCAGAGAGGGAGTGCCGGCGAGTGGGCCAGAGAGGGAGTGCCGGCGAGTGGGCCAGAGAGGGAGTGCCGGCGAGTGGGCCAGAGAGGGAGTGCCGGCGAGTGGGCCAGAGAGGGAGCGCCGGCGAGTGGGCCAGAGAGGGAGCGCCGGCGAGTGGGCCAGAGAGGGAGCGCCGGCGAGTGGGCCAGAGAGGGAGCGCCGGCGAGTGGGCCAGAGAGGGAGCGCCGGCGAGTGGGCCAGAGAGGGAGCGCCGGCGAGTGGGCCAGAGAGGGAGCGCCGGCGTGTGGGCCAGAGAGGGAGCGCCGGCGAGTGGGCCAGAGAGGGAGCGCCGGCGAGTGGGCCAGAGAGGGAGCGCCGGCGAGTGGGCCAGAGAGGGAGCGCCGGCGAGTGGGCCAGAGAGGGAGTGCCGGCGAGTGGGCCAGAGAGGGAGTGCCGGCGAGTGGGCCAGAGAGGGAGTGCCAGCGAGTGGGCCAGAGAGAGAGAGGTGCTGACGAGTGGGACAGAGAGAGATGGCAACAAATGGGACAAAGAGAATGGACCGGCAGGTGGGACAGAGAGAGAGGGGCAGCGTGTCAGACAGAGAGAGAGATGGCCAGCGAGTGAGTGCCACCGAGTGGGACAGTCAGGGAGAAGGCGAGGGCTAGCGAGTGGGCAAACAGAGAGAGAGAAGGCCAGCGAGCAGGACAGAGAGTGGGACAGAGAGAGAGGGCTGTTGAGTGGGACAGAGAGAGGGCCGGCAGGTCTTACAGAGAGAGAGAGCGAAGGCAAGCCGAGTGGGACAGAAAGAGAGTGGACCAGATCGTCAGACCGAGAGAGGGGGCCGCGAGTGTGACAGAGAGAGAGAGAGAGGGCCGGCCAGTGGGACAGAGAGAGAGGGCCGGCGAGTGTGACAGAGAGAGAGAGAGAGGGCCGGCCAGTGGGACAGAGAGAGAGTGCCGGCTAGTGGGCCAGAGAGAGAGTGCCGGCGAGTGGGCCAGAGAGAGAGTGCCGGCGAGTGGGCCAGAGAGAGAGTGCCGGCGAGTGGGCCAGAGAGAGAGTGCCGGCGAGTGGGCCAGAGAGAGAGTGCCGGCGAGTGGGCCAGAGAGAGAGTGCCGGCGAGTGGGCCAGAGAGGGAGTGCCGGCGAGTGGGCCAGAGAGGGAGTGCCGGCGAGTGGGCCAGAGAGGGAGTGCCGGCGAGTGGGCCAGAGAGGGAGTGCCGGCGAGTGGGCCAGAGAGGGAGTGCCGGCGAGTGGGCCAGAGAGGGAGTGCCGGCGAGTGGGCCAGAGAGGGAGTGCCGGCGAGTGGGCCAGAGAGGGAGTGCCGGCGAGTGGGCCAGAGAGGGAGTGCCGGCGAGTGGGCCAGAGAGGGAGTGCCGGCGAGTGGGCCAGAGAGGGAGTGCCGGCGAGTGGGCCAGAGAGGGAGTGCAGGCGAGTGGGCCAGAGAGGGAGTGCCGGCGAGTGGGCCAGAGAGGGAGTGCCGGCGAGTGGGCCAGAGAGGGAGTGCCGGCGAGTGGGCCAGAGAGGGAGTGCCGGCGAGTGGGCCAGAGAGGGAGTGCCGGCGAGTGGGCCAGAGAGGGAGTGCCGGCGAGTGGGCCAGAGAGGGAGTGCCGGCGAGTGGGCCAGAGAGGGAGCGCCGGCGAGTGGGCCAGAGAGGGAGCGCCGGCGAGTGGGCCAGAGAGGGAGCGCCGGCGAGTGGGCCAGAGAGGGAGCGCCGGCGAGTGGGCCAGAGAGGGAGCGCCGGCGAGTGGGCCAGAGAGGGAGCGCCGGCGAGTGGGCCAGAGAGGGAGCGCCGGCGAGTGGGCCAGAGAGGGAGCGCCGGCGAGTGGGCCAGAGAGGGAGCGCCGGCGAGTGGGCCAGAGAGGGAGCGCCGGCGAGTGGGCCAGAGAGGGAGCGCCGGCGAGTGGGCCAGAGAGGGAGTGCCGGCGAGTGGGCCAGAGAGGGAGTGCCGGCGAGTGGGCCAGAGAGGGAGTGCCGGCGAGTGGTCCAGAGAGGGAGTGCCGGCGAGTGGGCCAGAGAGGGAGTGCCGGCGAGTGGGCCAGAGAGGGAGTGCAGGCGAGTGGGCCAGAGAGGGAGTGCCGGCGAGTGGGCCAGAGAGGGAGTGCCGGCGAGTGGGCCAGAGAGGGAGTGCCGGCGAGTGGGCCAGAGAGGGAGTGCCGGCGAGTGGGCCAGAGAGGGAGTGCCGGCGAGTGGGCCAGAGAGGGAGTGCCGGCGAGTGGGCCAGAGAGGGAGCGCCGGCGAGTGGGCCAGAGAGGGAGCGCCGGCGTGTGGGCCAGAGAGGGAGCGCCGGCGAGTGGGCCAGAGAGGGAGCGCCGGCGAGTGGGCCAGAGAGGGAGCGCCGGCGAGTGGGCCAGAGAGGGAGCGCCGGCGAGTGGGCCAGAGAGGGAGTGCCGGCGAGTGGGCCAGAGAGGGAGTGCCGGCGAGTGGGCCAGAGAGGGAGTGCCGGCGAGTGGGCCAGAGAGAGAGAGGTGCTGACGAGTGGGACAGAGAGAGATGGCAACAAATGGGACAAAGAGAATGGACCGGCAGGTGGGACAGAGAGAGAGGGGCAGCGTGTCAGACAGAGAGAGAGATGGCCAGCGAGTGAGTGCCACCGAGTGGGACAGTCAGGGAGAAGGCGAGGGCTAGCGAGTAGGCAAACAGAGAGAGAGAAGGCCAGCGAGCAGGACAGAGAGTGGGACAGAGAGAGAGGGCTGTTGAGTGGGACAGAGAGAGGGCCGGCAGGTCTTACAGAGAGAGAGAGCGAAGGCAAGCCGAGTGGGACAGAAAGAGAGTGGACCAGATCGTCAGACCGAGAGAGGGGGCCGCGAGTGTGACAGAGAGAGAGAGAGAGGGCCGGCCAGTGGGACAGAGAGAGAGGGCCGGCGAGTGTGACAGAGAGAGAGAGAGAGGGCCGGCCAGTGGGACAGAGAGAGAGTGCCGGCGAGTGGGCCAGAGAGAGAGTGCCGGCGAGTGGGCCAGAGAGAGAGTGCCGGCGAGTGGGCCAGAGAGAGAGTGCCGGCGAGTGGGCCAGAGAGAGAGTGCCGGCGAGTGGGCCAGAGAGAGAGTGCCGGCGAGTGGGCCAGAGAGAGAGTGCCGGCGAGTGGGCCAGAGAGGGAGTGCCGGCGAGTGGGCCAGAGAGGGAGTGCCGGCGAGTGGGCCAGAGAGGGAGTGCCGGCGAGTGGGCCAGAGAGGGAGTGCCGGCGAGTGGGCCAGAGAGGGAGTGCCGGCGAGTGGGCCAGAGAGGGAGTGCCGGCGAGTGGGCCAGAGAGGGAGTGCCGGCGAGTGGGCCAGAGAGGGAGTGCCGGCGAGTGGGCCAGAGAGGGAGTGCCGGCGAGTGGGCCAGAGAGGGAGCGCCGGCGAGTGGGCCAGAGAGGGAGCGCCGGCGAGTGGGCCAGAGAGGGAGCGCCGGCGAGTGGGCCAGAGAGGGAGCGCCGGCGAGTGGGCCAGAGAGGGAGCGCCGGCGAGTGGGCCAGAGAGGGAGCGCCGGCGTGTGGGCCAGAGAGGGAGCGCCGGCGAGTGGGCCAGAGAGGGAGCGCCGGCGAGTGGGCCAGAGAGGGAGCGCCGGCGAGTGGGCCAGAGAGGGAGCGCCGGCGAGTGGGCCAGAGAGGGAGCGCCGGCGAGTGGGCCAGAGAGGGAGTGCCGGCGAGTGGGCCAGAGAGGGAGTGCCAGCGAGTGGGCCAGAGAGAGAGAGGTGCTGACGAGTGGGACAGAGAGAGATGGCAACAAATGGGACAAAGAGAATGGACCGGCAGGTGGGACAGAGAGAGAGGGGCAGCGTGTCAGACAGAGAGAGAGATGGCCAGCGAGTGAGTGCCACCGAGTGGGACAGTCAGGGAGAAGGCGAGGGCTAGCGAGTGGGCAAACAGAGAGAGAGAAGGCCAGCGAGCAGGACAGAGAGTGGGACAGAGAGAGAGGGCTGTTGAGTGGGACAGAGAGAGGGCCGGCAGGTCTTACAGAGAGAGAGAGCGAAGGCAAGCCGAGTGGGACAGAAAGAGAGTGGACCAGATCGTCAGACCGAGAGAGGGGGCCGCGAGTGTGACAGAGAGAGAGAGAGAGGGCCGGCCAGTGGGACAGAGAGAGAGGGCCGGCGAGTGTGACAGAGAGAGAGAGAGAGGGCCGGCCAGTGGGACAGAGAGAGAGTGCCGGCTAGTGGGCCAGAGAGAGAGTGCCGGCGAGTGGGCCAGAGAGAGAGTGCCGGCGAGTGGGCCAGAGAGAGAGTGCCGGCGAGTGGGCCAGAGAGAGAGTGCCGGCGAGTGGGCCAGAGAGAGAGTGCCGGCGAGTGGGCCAGAGAGAGAGTGCCGGCGAGTGGGCCAGAGAGGGAGTGCCGGCGAGTGGGCCAGAGAGGGAGTGCCGGCGAGTGGGCCAGAGAGGGAGTGCCGGCGAGTGGGCCAGAGAGGGAGTGCCGGCGAGTGGGCCAGAGAGGGAGTGCCGGCGAGTGGGCCAGAGAGGGAGTGCCGGCGAGTGGGCCAGAGAGGGAGTGCCGGCGAGTGGGCCAGAGAGGGAGTGCCGGCGAGTGGGCCAGAGAGGGAGTGCCGGCGAGTGGGCCAGAGAGGGAGTGCCGGCGAGTGGGCCAGAGAGGGAGTGCCGGCGAGTGGGCCAGAGAGGGAGTGCAGGCGAGTGGGCCAGAGAGGGAGTGCCGGCGAGTGGGCCAGAGAGGGAGTGCCGGCGAGTGGGCCAGAGAGGGAGTGCCGGCGAGTGGGCCAGAGAGGGAGTGCCGGCGAGTGGGCCAGAGAGGGAGTGCCGGCGAGTGGGCCAGAGAGGGAGTGCCGGCGAGTGGGCCAGAGAGGGAGTGCCGGCGAGTGGGCCAGAGAGGGAGTGCCGGCGAGTGGGCCAGAGAGGGAGCGCCGGCGAGTGGGCCAGAGAGGGAGCGCCGGCGAGTGGGCCAGAGAGGGAGCGCCGGCGAGTGGGCCAGAGAGGGAGCGCCGGCGAGTGGGCCAGAGAGGGAGCGCCGGCGAGTGGGCCAGAGAGGGAGCGCCGGCGAGTGGGCCAGAGAGGGAGCGCCGGCGAGTGGGCCAGAGAGGGAGCGCCGGCGAGTGGGCCAGAGAGGGAGCGCCGGCGAGTGGGCCAGAGAGGGAGCGCCGGCGAGTGGGCCAGAGAGGGAGTGCCGGCGAGTGGGCCAGAGAGGGAGTGCCGGCGAGTGGGCCAGAGAGGGAGTGCCGGCGAGTGGGCCAGAGAGGGAGTGCCGGCGAGTGGGCCAGAGAGGGAGTGCCGGCGAGTGGGCCAGAGAGGGAGTGCCGGCGAGTGGGCGGCGAGTGGGCCAGAGAGGGAGTGCCGGCGAGTGGGCCAGAGAGGGAGTGCCGGCGAGTGGGCCAGAGAGGGAGTGCCGGCGAGTGGGCCAGAGAGGGAGTGCCGGCGAGTGGGCCAGAGAGGGAGTGCCGGCGAGTGGGCCAGAGAGGGAGTGCCGGCGAGTGGGCCAGAGAGGGAGTGCCGGCGAGTGGGCCAGAGAGGGAGTGCCGGCGAGTGGGCCAGAGAGGGAGTGCCGGCGAGTGGGCCAGAGAGGGAGTGCCGGCGAGTGGGCCAGAGAGGGAGTGCCGGCGAGTGGGCCAGAGAGGGAGTGCCGGCGAGTGGGCCAGAGAGGGAGTGCCAGCGAGTGGGCCAGAGAGAGAGAGGTGCTGACGAGTGGGACAGAGAGAGATGGCAACAAATGGGACAAAGAGAATGGACCGGCAGGTGGGACAGAGAGAGAGGGGCAGCGTGTCGGACAGAGAGAGAGATGGCCAGCGAGTGAGTGCCACCGAGTGGGACAGTCAGGGAGAAGGCGAGGGCTGGCGAGTGGGCAAACAGAGAGAGAGAAGGCCAGCGAGCAGGACAGAGAGTGGGACAGAGAGAGAGGGCTGTTGAGTGGGACAGAGAGAGGGCCGGCAGGTCTTACAGAGAGAGAGAGCGAAGGCAAGCCGAGTGGGACAGAAAGAGAGTGGACCAGATCGTCAGACGGAGAGAGGGGGCCGCGAGTGTGACAGAGAGAGAGAGAGAGGGCCGGCCAGTGGGACAGAGAGAGAGGGCCGGCGAGTGTGACAGAGAGAGAGAGAGAGGGCCGGCCAGTGGGACAGAGAGAGAGTGCCAGCGAGTGGGCCAGAGAGAGAGTGCCAGCGAGTGGGCCAGATAGAGAGTGCCGGCGAGTGGGCCAGAGAGAGAGTGCCGGCGAGTGGGCCAGAGAGAGAGTGCCGGCGAGTGGGCCAGAGAGAGAGTGCCGGCGAGTGGGCCAGAGAGAGAGTGCCGGCGAGTGGGCCAGAGAGAGAGTGCCGGCGAGTGGGCCAGAGAGAGAGTGCCGGCGAGCGGGCCAGAGAGAGAGTGCCGGCGAGCGGGCCAGAGAGAGAGTGCCGGCGAGTGGGCCAGAGAGGGAGTGCCGGCGAGTGGGCCAGAGAGGGAGTGCCGGCGAGTGGGCCAGAGAGGGAGTGCCGGCGAGTGGGCCAGAGAGGGAGTGCCGGCGAGTGGGCCAGAGAGGGAGTGCCGGCGAGTGGGCCAGAGAGGGAGTGCCGGCGAGTGGGCCAGAGTGGGAGTGCCGGCGAGTGGGCCAGAGAGGGAGTGCCGGCGAGTGGGCCAGAGAGGGAGTGCCGGCGAGTGGGCCAGAGAGGGAGTGCCGGCGAGTGGGCCAGAGAGGGAGTGCCGGCGAGTGGGCCAGAGAGGGAGTGCCGGCGAGTGGGCCAGAGAGGGAGTGCCGGCGAGTGGGCCAGAGAGGGAGTGCCGGCGAGTGGGCCAGAGAGGGAGTGCCGGCGAGTGGGCCAGAGAGGGAGTGCCGGCGAGTGGGCCAGAGAGGGAGTGCCGGCGAGTGGGCCAGAGAGGGAGTGCCGGCGAGTGGGCCAGAGAGGGAGTGCCGGCGAGTGGGCCAGAGAGGGAGTGCCGGCGAGTGGGCCAGAGAGGGAGTGCCGGCGAGTGGGCCAGAGAGGGAGTGCCGGCGAGTGGGCCAGAGAGGGAGTGCCGGCGAGTGGGCCAGAGAGGGAGTGCCGGCGAGTGGGCCAGAGAGGGAGTGCCGGCGAGTGGGCCAGAGAGGGAGTGCCGGCGAGTGGGCCAGAGAGGGAGTGCCGGCGAGTGGGCCAGAGAGGGAGTGCCGGCGAGTGGGCCAGAGAGGGAGTGCCGGCGAGTGGGCCAGAGAGGGAGTGCCGGCGAGTGGGCCAGAGAGGGAGTGCCGGCGAGTGGGCCAGAGAGGGAGTGCCGGCGAGTGGGCCAGAGAGGGAGTGCCGGCGAGTGGGCCAGAGAGGGAGTGCCGGCGAGTGGGCCAGAGAGGGAGTGCCAGCGAGTGGGCCAGAGAGAGAGAGGTGCTGACGAGTGGGACAGAGAGAGATGGCAACAAATGGGACAAAGAGAATGGACCGGCAGGTGGGACAGAGAGAGAGGGGCCGCGTGTCGGACAGAGAGAGAGATGGCCAGCGAGTGAGTGCCACCGAGTGGGACAGTCAGGGAGAAGGCGAGGGCTGGCGAGTGGGCAAACAGAGAGAGAGAAGGCCAGCGAGCAGGACAGAGAGTGGGACAGAGAGAGAGGGCTGTTGAGTGGGACAGAGAGAGGGCCGGCAGGTCTTACAGAGAGAGAGAGCGAAGGCAAGCCGAGTGGGACAGAAAGAGAGTGGACCAGATCGTCAGACGGAGAGAGGGGGCCGCGAGTGTGACAGAGAGAGAGAGAGAGGGCCGGCCAGTGGGACAGAGAGAGAGGGCCGGCGAGTGTGACAGAGAGAGAGAGAGAGGGCCGGCCAGTGGGACAGAGAGAGAGTGCCGGCGAGTGGGCCAGAGAGAGAGTGCCGGCGAGTGGGCCAGAGAGAGAGTGCCGGCGAGTGGGCCAGAGAGAGAGTGCCGGCGAGTGGGCCAGAGAGAGAGTGCCGGCGAGTGGGCCAGAGAGAGAGTGCCGGCGAGTGGGCCAGAGAGAGAGTGCCGGCGAGTGGGCCAGAGAGAGAGTGCCGGCGAGTGGGCCAGAGAGGGAGTGCCGGCGAGTGGGCCAGAGAGGGAGTGCCGGCGAGTGGGCCAGAGAGGGAGTGCCGGCGAGTGGGCCAGAGAGGGAGTGCCGGCGAGTGGGCCAGAGAGGGAGTGCCGGCGAGTGGGCCAGAGAGGGAGTGCCGGCGAGTGGGCCAGAGTGGGAGTGCCGGCGAGTGGGCCAGAGAGGGAGTGCCGGCGAGTGGGCCAGAGAGGGAGTGCCGGCGAGTGGGCCAGAGAGGGAGTGCCGGCGAGTGGGCCAGAGAGGGAGTGCCGGCGAGTGGGCCAGAGAGGGAGTGCCGGCGAGTGGGCCAGAGAGGGAGTGCCGGCGAGTGGGCCAGAGAGGGAGTGCCGGCGAGTGGGCCAGAGAGGGAGTGCCGGCGAGTGGGCCAGAGAGGGAGTGCCGGCGAGTGGGCCAGAGAGGGAGTGCCGGCGAGTGGGCCAGAGAGGGAGTGCCGGCGAGTGGGCCAGAGAGGGAGTGCCGGCGAGTGGGCCAGAGAGGGAGTGCCGGCGAGTGGGCCAGAGAGGGAGTGCCGGCGAGTGGGCCAGAGAGGGAGTGCCGGCGAGTGGGCCAGAGAGGGAGTGCCGGCGAGTGGGCCAGAGAGGGAGTGCCGGCGAGTGGGCCAGAGAGGGAGTGCCGGCGAGTGGGCCAGAGAGGGAGTGCCGGCGAGTGGGCCAGAGAGGGAGTGCCGGCGAGTGGGCCAGAGAGGGAGTGCCGGCGAGTGGGCCAGAGAGGGAGTGCCGGCGAGTGGGCCAGAGAGGGAGTGCCAGCGAGTGGGCCAGAGAGAGAGAGGTGCTGACGAGTGGGACAGAGAGAGATGGCAACAAATGGGACAAAGAGAATGGACCGGCAGGTGGGACAGAGAGAGAGGGGCCGCGTGTCGGACAGAGAGAGAGATGGCCAGCGAGTGAGTGCCACCGAGTGGGACAGTCAGGGAGAAGGCGAGGGCTGGCGAGTGGGCAAACAGAGAGAGAGAAGGCCAGCGAGCAGGACAGAGAGTGGGACAGAGAGAGAGGGCTGTTGAGTGGGACAGAGAGAGGGCCGGCAGGTCTTACAGAGAGAGAGAGCGAAGGCAAGCCGAGTGGGACAGAAAGAGAGTGGACCAGATCGTCAGACGGAGAGAGGGGGCCGCGAGTGTGACAGAGAGAGAGAGAGAGGGCCGGCCAGTGGGACAGAGAGAGAGGGCCGGCGAGTGTGACAGAGAGAGAGAGAGAGGGCCGGCCAGTGGGACAGAGAGAGAGTGCCGGCGAGTGGGCCAGAGAGAGAGTGCCGGCGAGTGGGCCAGAGAGAGAGTGCCGGCGAGTGGGCCAGAGAGAGAGTGCCGGCGAGTGGGCCAGAGAGAGAGTGCCGGCGAGTGGGCCAGAGAGAGAGTGCCGGCGAGTGGGCCAGAGAGAGAGTGCCGGCGAGTGGGCCAGAGAGAGAGTGCCGGCGAGTGGGCCAGAGAGGGAGTGCCGGCGAGTGGGCCAGAGAGGGAGTGCCGGCGAGTGGGCCAGAGAGGGAGTGCCGGCGAGTGGGCCAGAGAGGGAGTGCCGGCGAGTGGGCCAGAGAGGGAGTGCCGGCGAGTGGGCCAGAGAGGGAGTGCCGGCGAGTGGGCCAGAGTGGGAGTGCCGGCGAGTGGGCCAGAGAGGGAGTGCCGGCGAGTGGGCCAGAGAGGGAGTGCCGGCGAGTGGGCCAGAGAGGGAGTGCCGGCGAGTGGGCCAGAGAGGGAGTGCCGGCGAGTGGGCCAGAGAGGGAGTGCCGGCGAGTGGGCCAGAGAGGGAGTGCCGGCGAGTGGGCCAGAGAGGGAGTGCCGGCGAGTGGGCCAGAGAGGGAGTGCCGGCGAGTGGGCCAGAGAGGGAGTGCCGGCGAGTGGGCCAGAGAGGGAGTGCCGGCGAGTGGGCCAGAGAGGGAGTGCCGGCGAGTGGGCCAGAGAGGGAGTGCCGGCGAGTGGGCCAGAGAGGGAGTGCCGGCGAGTGGGCCAGAGAGGGAGTGCCGGCGAGTGGGCCAGAGAGGGAGTGCCGGCGAGTGGGCCAGAGAGGGAGTGCCGGCGAGTGGGCCAGAGAGGGAGTGCCGGCGAGTGGGCCAGAGAGGGAGTGCCGGCGAGTGGGCCAGAGAGGGAGTGCCGGCGAGTGGGCCAGAGAGGGAGTGCCGGCGAGTGGGCCAGAGAGGGAGTGCCGGCGAGTGGGCCAGAGAGGGAGTGCCGGCGAGTGGGCCAGAGAGGGAGTGCCGGCGAGTGGGCCAGAGAGGGAGTGCCGGCGAGTGGGCCAGAGAGGGAGTGCCGGCGAGTGGGCCAGAGAGGGAGTGCCGGCGAGTGGGCCAGAGAGGGAGTGCCGGCGAGTGGGCCAGAGAGGGAGTGCCGGCGAGTGGGCCAGAGAGGGAGTGCCGGCGAGTGGGCCAGAGAGGGAGTGCCGGCGAGTGGGCCAGAGAGGGAGTGCCAGCGAGTGGGCCAGAGAGAGAGAGGTGCTGACGAGTGGGACAGAGAGAGATGGCAACAAATGGGACAAAGAGAATGGACCGGCAGGTGGGACAGAGAGAGAGGGGCCGCGTGTCGGACAGAGAGAGAGATGGCCAGCGAGTGAGTGCCACCGAGTGGGACAGTCAGGGAGAAGGCGAGGGCTGGCGAGTGGGCAAACAGAGAGAGAGAAGGCCAGCGAGCAGGACAGAGAGTGGGACAGAGAGAGAGGGCTGTTGAGTGGGACAGAGAGAGGGCCGGCAGGTCTTACAGAGAGAGAGAGCGAAGGCAAGCCGAGTGGGACAGAAAGAGAGTGGACCAGATCGTCAGACGGAGAGAGGGGGCCGCGAGTGTGACAGAGAGAGAGAGAGAGGGCCGGCCAGTGGGACAGAGAGAGAGGGCCGGCGAGTGTGACAGAGAGAGAGAGAGAGGGCCGGCCAGTGGGACAGAGAGAGAGTGCCGGCGAGTGGGCCAGAGAGAGAGTGCCGGCGAGTGGGCCAGATAGAGAGTGCCGGCGAGTGGGCCAGAGAGAGAGTGCCGGCGAGTGGGCCAGAGAGAGAGTGCCGGCGAGTGGGCCAGAGAGAGAGTGCCGGCGAGTGGGCCAGAGAGAGAGTGCCGGCGAGTGGGCCAGAGAGGGAGTGCCGGCGAGTGGGCCAGAGAGGGAGTGCCGGCGAGTGGGCCAGAGAGGGAGTGCCGGCGAGTGGGCCAGAGAGGGAGTGCCGGCGAGTGGGCCAGAGAGGGAGTGCCGGCGAGTGGGCCAGAGAGGGAGTGCCGGCGAGTGGGCCAGAGAGGGAGTGCCGGCGAGTGGGCCAGAGAGGGAGTGCCGGCGAGTGGGCCAGAGAGGGAGTGCCGGCGAGTGGGCCAGAGAGGGAGTGCCGGCGAGTGGGCCAGAGAGGGAGTGCCGGCGAGTGGGCCAGAGAGGGAGTGCCGGCGAGTGGGCCAGAGAGGGAGTGCCGGCGAGTGGGCCAGAGAGGGAGTGCCGGCGAGTGGGCCAGAGAGGGAGTGCCGGCGAGTGGGCCAGAGAGGGAGTGCCGGCGAGTGGGCCAGAGAGGGAGTGCCGGCGAGTGGGCCAGAGAGGGAGTGCCGGCGAGTGGGCCAGAGAGGGAGTGCCGGCGAGTGGGCCAGAGAGGGAGTGCCGGCGAGTGGGCCAGAGAGGGAGTGCCGGCGAGTGGGCCAGAGAGGTAGTGCCGGCGAGTGGGCCAGAGAGGGAGTGCCGGCGAGTGGGCCAGAGAGGGAGTGCCGGCGAGTGGGCCAGAGAGGGAGTGCCGGCGAGTGGGCCAGAGAGGGAGTGCCGGCGAGTGGGCCAGAGAGGGAGTGCCGGCGAGTGGGCCAGAGAGGGAGTGCCGGCGAGTGGGCCAGAGAGGGAATGCCGGCGAGTGGGCCAGAGAGGGAGTGCCGGCGAGTGGGCCAGACAGGGGGAGTGCCGGCGAGTGGGCCAGAGAGGGGGAGTACCGGCGAGTGGGCCAGAGAGGGGGAGTACCGGCGAGTGGGCCAGAGAGGGGGAGTACCGGCGAGTGGGCCAGAGAGGGGGAGTACCGGCGAGTGGGCCAGAGAGGGGGAGTACCGGCGAGTGGGCCAGAGAGGGAGTGCCAGCGAGTGGGCCAGAGAGAGAGAGGTGCTGACGAGTGGGACAGAGAGAGATGGCAACAAATGGGACAAAGAGAATGGACCGGCAGGTGGGACAGAGAGAGAGGGGCAGCGTGTCGGACAGAGAGAGAGATGGCCAGCGAGTGAGTGCCACCGAGTGGGACAGTCAGGGAGAAGGCGAGGGCTGGCGAGTGGGCAAACAGAGAGAGAGAAGGCCAGCGAGCAGGACAGAGAGTGGGACAGAGAGAGAGGGCTGTTGAGTGGGACAGAGAGAGGGCCGGCAGGTCTGACAGAGAGAGAGAGCGAAGGAAGCCGAGTGGGACAGAAAGAGAGTGGACCAGATCGTCAGACGGAGAGAGGGGGCCGCGAGTGTGACAGAGAGAGAGAGAGAGGGCCGGCCAGTGGGACAGAGAGAGAGGGCCGGCGAGTGTGACAGAGAGAGAGAGAGAGGGCCGGCCAGTGGGACAGAGAGAGAGTGCCAGCCAGTGGGCCAGAGAGAGAGTGCCGGCGAGTGGGCCAGATAGAGAGTGCCGGCGAGTGTGCCAGAGAGAGAGTGCCGGCGAGTGTGCCAGAGAGAGAGTGCCGGCGAGTGGGCCAGAGAGAGAGTGCCGGCGAGTGGGCCAGAGAGAGAGTGCCGGCGAGTGGGCCAGAGAGAGAGTGCCGGCGAGTGGGCCAGAGAGAGAGTGCCGGCGAGTGGGCCAGAGAGAGAGTGCCGGCGAGTGGGCCAGAGAGAGAGTGCCGGCGAGTGGGCCAGAGAGGGAGTGCCGGCGAGTGGGCCAGAGAGGGAGTGCCGGCGAGTGGGCCAGAGAGGGAGTGCCGGCGAGTGGGCCAGAGAGGGAGTGCCGGCGAGTGGGCCAGAGAGGGAGTGCCGGCGAGTGGGCCAGAGAGGGAGTGCCGGCGAGTGGGCCAGAGAGGGAGTGCCGGCGAGTGGGCCAGAGAGGGAGTGCCGGCGAGTGGGCCAGAGAGGGAGTGCCGGCGAGTGGGCCAGAGAGGGAGTGCCGGCGAGTGGGCCAGAGAGGGAGTGCCGGCGAGTGGGCCAGAGAGGGAGTGCCGGCGTGTGGGCCAGAGAGGGAGTGCCGGCGAGTGGGCCAGAGAGGGAGTGCCGGCGAGTGGGCCAGAGAGGGAGTGCCGGCGAGTGGGCCAGAGAGGGAGTGCCGGCGAGTGGGCCAGAGAGGGAGTGCCGGCGAGTGGGCCAGAGAGGGAGTGCCGGCGAGTGGGCCAGAGAGGGAGTGCCGGCGAGTGGGCCAGAGAGGGAGTGCCGGCGAGTGGGCCAGAGAGGGAGTGCCGGCGAGTGGGCCAGAGAGGGAGTGCCGGCGAGTGGGCCAGAGAGGGAGTGCCGGCGAGTGGGCCAGAGAGGGAGTGCCGGCGAGTGGGCCAGAGAGGGAGTGCCGGCGAGTGGGCCAGAGAGGGAGTGCCGGCGAGTGGGCCAGAGAGGGAGTGCCGGCGAGTGGGCCAGAGAGAGAGAGGTGCTGACGAGTGGGACAGAGAGAGATGGCAACAAATGGGACAAAGAGAATGGACCGGCAGGTGGGACAGAGAGAGAGGGGCAGCGTGTCGGACAGAGAGAGAGATGGCCAGCGAGTGAGTGCCACCGAGTGGGACAGTCAGGGAGAAGGCGAGGGCTGGCGAGTGGGCAAACAGAGAGAGAGAAGGCCAGCGAGCAGGACAGAGAGTGGGACAGAGAGAGAGGGCTGTTGAGTGGGACAGAGAGAGGGCCGGCAGGTCTTACAGAGAGAGAGAGCGAAGGCAAGCCGAGTGGGACAGAAAGAGAGTGGACCAGATCGTCAGACGGAGAGAGGGGGCCGCGAGTGTGACAGAGAGAGAGAGGGAGGGCCGGCCAGTGGGACAGAGAGAGAGGGCCGGCGAGTGTGAGAGAGAGAGAGGGCCGGCCAGTGGGACAGAGAGAGAGTGCCGGCGAGTGGGCCAGAGAGGGAGTGCCGGCGAGTGGGCCAGAGAGGGAGTGCCGGCGAGTGGGCCAGAGAGGGAGTGCCGGCGAGTGGGCCAGAGAGGGAGTGCCGGCGAGTGGGCCAGAGAGGGAGTGCCGGCGAGTGGGCCAGAGAGGGAGTGCCGGCGAGTGGGCCAGAGAGGGAATGCCGGCGAGTGGGCCAGAGAGGGAGTGCCGGCGAGTGGGCCAGAGAGGGGGAGTGCCGGCGAGTGGGCCAGAGAGGGGGAGTACCGGCGAGTGGGCCAGAGAGGGGGAGTACCGGCGAGTGGGCCAGAGAGGGGGAGTACCGGCGAGTGGGCCAGAGAGGGGGAGTACCGGCGAGTGGGCCAGAGAGGGGGAGTACCAGCGAGTGGGCCAGAGAGGGAGTGCCAGCGAGTGGGCCAGAGAGAGAGAGGTGCTGACGAGTGGGACAGAGAGAGATGGCAACAAATGGGACAAAGAGAATGGACCGGCAGGTGGGACAGAGAGAGAGGGGCAGCGTGTCGGACAGAGAGAGAGATGGCCAGCGAGTGAGTGCCACCGAGTGGGACAGTCAGGGAGAAGGCGAGGGCTGGCGAGTGGGCAAACAGAGAGAGAGAAGGCCAGCGAGCAGGACAGAGAGTGGGACAGAGAGAGAGGGCTGTTGAGTGGGACAGAGAGAGGGCCGGCAGGTCTGACAGAGAGAGAGAGCGAAGGAAGCCGAGTGGGACAGAAAGAGAGTGGACCAGATCGTCAGACGGAGAGAGGGGGCCGCGAGTGTGACAGAGAGAGAGAGAGAGGGCCGGCCAGTGGGACAGAGAGAGAGGGCCGGCGAGTGTGACAGAGAGAGAGAGAGAGGGCCGGCCAGTGGGACAGAGAGAGAGTGCCAGCCAGTGGGCCAGAGAGAGAGTGCCGGCGAGTGGGCCAGATAGAGAGTGCCGGCGAGTGTGCCAGAGAGAGAGTGCCGGCGAGTGTGCCAGAGAGAGAGTGCCGGCGAGTGGGCCAGAGAGAGAGTGCCGGCGAGTGGGCCAGAGAGAGAGTGCCGGCGAGTGGGCCAGAGAGAGAGTGCCGGCGAGTGGGCCAGAGAGAGAGTGCCGGCGAGTGGGCCAGAGAGAGAGTGCCGGCGAGTGGGCCAGAGAGGGAGTGCCGGCGAGTGGGCCAGAGAGGGAGTGCCGGCGAGTGGGCCAGAGAGGGAGTGCCGGCGAGTGGGCCAGAGAGGGAGTGCCGGCGAGTGGGCCAGAGAGGGAGTGCCGGCGAGTGGGCCAGAGAGGGAGTGCCGGCGAGTGGGCCAGAGAGGGAGTGCCGGCGAGTGGGCCAGAGAGGGAGTGCCGGCGAGTGGGCCAGAGAGGGAGTGCCGGCGAGTGGGCCAGAGAGGGAGTGCCGGCGAGTGGGCCAGAGAGGGAGTGCCGGCGAGTGGGCCAGAGAGGGAGTGCCGGCGAGTGGGCCAGAGAGGGAGTGCCGGCGAGTGGGCCAGAGAGGGAGTGCCGGCGAGTGGGCCAGAGTGGGAGTGCCGGCGAGTGGGCCAGAGAGGGAGTGCCGGCGAGTGGGCCAGAGAGGGAGTGCCGGCGAGTGGGCCAGAGAGGGAGTGCCGGCGAGTGGGCCAGAGAGGGAGTGCCGGCGAGTGGGCCAGAGAGGGAGTGCCGGCGAGTGGGCCAGAGAGGGAGTGCCGGCGAGTGGGCCAGAGAGGGAGTGCCGGCGAGTGGGCCAGAGAGGGAGTGCCGGCGAGTGGGCCAGAGAGGGAGTGCCGGCGAGTGGGCCAGAGAGGGAGTGCCGGCGAGTGGGCCAGAGAGGGAGTGCCGGCGAGTGGGCCAGAGAGAGAGAGGTGCTGACGAGTGGGACAGAGAGAGATGGCAACAAATGGGACAAAGAGAATGGACCGGCAGGTGGGACAGAGAGAGAGGGGCAGCGTGTCGGACAGAGAGAGAGATGGCCAGCGAGTGAGTGCCACCGAGTGGGACAGTCAGGGAGAAGGCGAGGGCTGGCGAGTGGGCAAACAGAGAGAGAGAAGGCCAGCGAGCAGGACAGAGAGTGGGACAGAGAGAGAGGGCTGTTGAGTGGGACAGAGAGAGGGCCGGCAGGTCTTACAGAGAGAGAGAGCGAAGGCAAGCCGAGTGGGACAGAAAGAGAGTGGACCAGATCGTCAGACGGAGAGAGGGGGCCGCGAGTGTGACAGAGAGAGAGAGGGAGTGCCGGCGAGTGGGCCAGAGAGGGAGTGCCGGCGAGTGGGCCAGAGAGGGAGTGCCGGCGAGTGGGCCAGAGAGGGAGTGCCGGCGAGTGGGCCAGAGAGGGAGTGCCGGCGAGTGGGCCAGAGAGGGAGTGCCGGCGAGTGGGCCAGAGAGGGAGTGCCGGCGAGTGGGCCAGAGAGGGAGTGCCGGCGAGTGGGCCAGAGAGGGAGTGCCGGCGAGTGGGCCAGAGAGGGAGTGCCGGCGAGTGGGCCAGAGAGGGAGTGCCGGCGAGTGGGAGAGAGAGGGAGTGCCGGCGAGTGGGCCAGAGAGGGAGTGCCGGCGAGTGGGCCAGAGAGGGAGTGCCGGCGAGTGGGCCAGAGAGGGAGTGCCGGCGAGTGGGCCAGAGAGGGAGTGCCGGCGAGTGGCCAGAGAGGGAGTGCCGGCGAGTGGCCAGAGAGGGAGTGCCGGCGAGTGGGCCAGAGAGGGAGTGCCGGCGAGTGGGCCAGAGAGGGAGTGCCGGCGAGTGGGCCAGAGAGGGAGTGCCGGCGAGTGGGCCAGAGAGGGAGTGCCGGCGAGTGGGCCAGAGAGGGAGTGCCGGCGAGTGGGCCAGAGAGGGAGTGCCGGCGAGTGGGCCAGAGAGGGAATGCCGGCGAGTGGGCCAGAGAGGGAGTGCCGGCGAGTGGGCCAGAGAGGGAGTGCCGGCGAGTGGGCCAGAGAGGGGGAGTGCCGGCGAGTGGGCCAGAGAGGGGGAGTACCGGCGAGTGGGCCAGAGAGGGGGAGTACCGGCGAGTGGGCCAGAGAGGGGGAGTACCGGCGAGTGGGCCAGAGAGGGGGAGTACCGGCGAGTGGGCCAGAGAGGGGGAGTACCAGCGAGTGGGCCAGAGAGGGAGTGCCAGCGAGTGGGCCAGAGAGAGAGAGGTGCTGACGAGTGGGACAGAGAGAGATGGCAACAAATGGGACAAAGAGAATGGACCGGCAGGTGGGACAGAGAGAGAGGGGCAGCGTGTCGGACAGAGAGAGAGATGGCCAGCGAGTGAGTGCCACCGAGTGGGACAGTCAGGGAGAAGGCGAGGGCTGGCGAGTGGGCAAACAGAGAGAGAGAAGGCCAGCGAGCAGGACAGAGAGTGGGACAGAGAGAGAGGGCTGTTGAGTGGGACAGAGAGAGGGCCGGCAGGTCTGACAGAGAGAGAGAGCGAAGGAAGCCGAGTGGGACAGAAAGAGAGTGGACCAGATCGTCAGACGGAGAGAGGGGGCCGCGAGTGTGACAGAGAGAGAGAGAGAGGGCCGGCCAGTGGGACAGAGAGAGAGGGCCGGCGAGTGTGACAGAGAGAGAGAGAGAGGGCCGGCCAGTGGGACAGAGAGAGAGTGCCAGCCAGTGGGCCAGAGAGAGAGTGCCGGCGAGTGGGCCAGATAGAGAGTGCCGGCGAGTGTGCCAGAGAGAGAGTGCCGGCGAGTGTGCCAGAGAGAGAGTGCCGGCGAGTGTGCCAGAGAGAGAGTGCCGGCGAGTGGGCCAGAGAGAGAGTGCCGGCGAGTGGGCCAGAGAGAGAGTGCCGGCGAGTGGGCCAGAGAGAGAGTGCCGGCGAGTGGGCCAGAGAGGGAGTGCCGGCGAGTGGGCCAGAGAGGGAGTGCCGGCGAGTGGGCCAGAGAGGGAGTGCCGGCGAGTGGGCCAGAGAGAGAGAGGTGCTGACGAGTGGGACAGAGAGAGATGGCAACAAATGGGACAAAGAGAATGGACCGGCAGGTGGGACAGAGAGAGAGGGGCAGCGTGTCGGACAGAGAGAGAGATGGCCAGCGAGTGAGTGCCACCGAGTGGGACAGTCAGGGAGAAGGCGAGGGCTGGCGAGTGGGCAAACAGAGAGAGAGAAGGCCAGCGAGCAGGACAGAGAGTGGGACAGAGAGAGAGGGCTGTTGAGTGGGACAGAGAGAGGGCCGGCAGGTCTTACAGAGAGAGAGAGCGAAGGCAAGCCGAGTGGGACAGAAAGAGAGTGGACCAGATCGTCAGACGGAGAGAGGGGGCCGCGAGTGTGACAGAGAGAGAGAGGGAGGGCCGGCCAGTGGGACAGAGAGAGAGGGCCGGCGAGTGTGACAGAGAGAGAGAGAGAGGGCCGGCCAGTGGGACAGAGAGAGAGTGCCAGCGAGTGGGCCAGAGAGAGAGTGCCAGCGAGTGGGCCAGATAGAGAGTGCCGGCGAGTGGGCCAGAGAGAGAGTGCCGGCGAGTGGGCCAGAGAGAGAGTGCCGGCGAGTGGGCCAGAGAGAGAGTGCCGGCGAGTGGGCCAGAGAGAGAGTGCCGGCGAGTGGGCCAGAGAGAGAGTGCCGGCGAGTGGGCCAGAGAGAGAGTGCCGGCGAGTGGGCCAGAGAGAGAGTGCCGGCGAGTGGGCCAGAGAGAGAGTGCCGGCGAGTGGGCCAGAGAGAGAGTGCCGGCGAGTGGGCCAGAGAGGGAGTGCCGGCGAGTGGGCCAGAGAGGGAGTGCCGGCGAGTGGGCCAGAGAGGGAGTGCCGGCGAGTGGGCCAGAGAGGGAGTGCCGGCGAGTGGGCCAGAGAGGGAGTGCCGGCGAGTGGGCCAGAGAGGGAGTGCCGGCGAGTGGGCCAGAGAGGGAGTGCCGGCGAGTGGGCCAGAGAGGGAGTGCCGGCGAGTGGGCCAGAGTGGGAGTGCCGGCGAGTGGGCCAGAGAGGGAGTGCCGGCGAGTGGGCCAGAGAGGGAGTGCCGGCGAGTGGGCCAGAGAGGGAGTGCCGGCGAGTGGGCCAGAGAGGGAGTGCCGGCGAGTGGGCCAGAGAGGGAGTGCCGGCGAGTGGGCCAGAGAGGGAGTGCCGGCGAGTGGGCCAGAGAGGGAGTGCCGGCGAGTGGGCCAGAGAGGGAGTGCCGGCGAGTGGGCCAGAGAGGGAGTGCCGGCGAGTGGGCCAGAGAGGGAGTGCCGGCGAGTGGGCCAGAGAGGGAGTGCCGGCGAGTGGGCCAGAGAGGGAGTGCCGGCGAGTGGGCCAGAGAGGGAGTGCCGGCGAGTGGGCCAGAGAGGGAGTGCCGGCGAGTGGGCCAGAGAGGGAGTGCCGGCGAGTGGGCCAGAGAGGGAGTGCCGGCGAGTGGGCCAGAGAGGGAGTGCCGGCGAGTGGGCCAGAGAGGGAGTGCCGGCGAGTGGGCCAGAGAGGGAGTGCCGGCGAGTGGGCCAGAGAGGGAGTGCCGGCGAGTGGGCCAGAGAGGGAGTGCCGGCGAGTGGGCCAGAGAGGGAGTGCCGGCGAGTGGGCCAGAGAGGGAGTGCCGGCGAGTGGGCCAGAGAGGGAGTGCCGGCGAGTGGGCCAGAGAGGGAGTGCCGGCGAGTGGGCCAGAGAGGGAGTGCCGGCGAGTGGGAGAGAGAGGGAGTGCCGGCGAGTGGGCCAGAGAGGGAGTGCCGGCGAGTGGGCCAGAGAGGGAGTGCCGGCGAGTGGGCCAGAGAGGGAGTGCCGGCGAGTGGGCCAGAGAGGGAGTGCCGGCGAGTGGCCAGAGAGGGAGTGCCGGCGAGTGGCCAGAGAGGGAGTGCCGGCGAGTGGGCCAGAGAGGGAGTGCCGGCGAGTGGGCCAGAGAGGGAGTGCCGGCGAGTGGGCCAGAGAGGGAGTGCCGGCGAGTGGGCCAGAGAGGGAGTGCCGGCGAGTGGGCCAGAGAGGGAGTGCCGGCGAGTGGGCCAGAGAGGGAATGCCGGCGAGTGGGCCAGAGAGGGAGTGCCGGCGAGTGGGCCAGAGAGGGAGTGCCGGCGAGTGGGCCAGAGAGGGGGAGTGCCGGCGAGTGGGCCAGAGAGGGGAGTACCGGCGAGTGGCCAGAGAGGGGGAGTACCGGCGAGTGGGCCAGAGAGGGGGAGTACCGGCGAGTGGGCCAGAGAGGGGGAGTACCGGCGAGTGGGCCAGAGAGGGGGAGTACCAGCGAGTGGGCCAGAGAGGGAGTGCCAGCGAGTGGGCCAGAGAGAGAGAGGTGCTGACGAGTGGGACAGAGAGAGATGGCAACAAATGGGACAAAGAGAATGGACCGGCAGGTGGGACAGAGAGAGAGGGGCAGCGTGTCGGACAGAGAGAGAGATGGCCAGCGAGTGAGTGCCACCGAGTGGGACAGTCAGGGAGAAGGCGAGGGCTGGCGAGTGGGCAAACAGAGAGAGAGAAGGCCAGCGAGCAGGACAGAGAGTGGGACAGAGAGAGAGGGCTGTTGAGTGGGACAGAGAGAGGGCCGGCAGGTCTGACAGAGAGAGAGAGCGAAGGAAGCCGAGTGGGACAGAAAGAGAGTGGACCAGATCGTCAGACGGAGAGAGGGGGCCGCGAGTGTGACAGAGAGAGAGAGAGAGGGCCGGCCAGTGGGACAGAGAGAGAGGGCCGGCGAGTGTGACAGAGAGAGAGAGAGAGGGCCGGCCAGTGGGACAGAGAGAGAGTGCCAGCCAGTGGGCCAGAGAGAGAGTGCCGGCGAGTGGGCCAGATAGAGAGTGCCGGCGAGTGTGCCAGAGAGAGAGTGCCGGCGAGTGTGCCAGAGAGAGAGTGCCGGCGAGTGTGCCAGAGAGAGAGTGCCGGCGAGTGGGCCAGAGAGAGAGTGCCGGCGAGTGGGCCAGAGAGAGAGTGCCGGCGAGTGGCCAGAGAGAGAGTGCCGGCGAGTGGGCCAGAGAGAGAGTGCCGGCGAGTGGGCCAGAGAGGGAGTGCCGGCGAGTGGGCCAGAGAGGGAGTGCCGGCGAGTGGGCCAGAGAGGGAGTGCCGGCGAGTGGGCCAGAGAGGGAGTGCCGGCGAGTGGGCCAGAGAGGGAGTGCCGGCGAGTGGGCCAGAGAGGGAGTGCCGGCGAGTGGGCCAGAGAGGGAGTGCCGGCGAGTGGGCCAGAGAGGGAGTGCCGGCGAGTGGGCCAGAGAGGGAGTGCCGGCGAGTGGGCCAGAGAGGGAGTGCCGGCGAGTGGGCCAGAGAGGGAGTGCCGGCGAGTGGGCCAGAGAGGGAGTGCCGGCGAGTGGGCCAGAGAGGGAGTGCCGGCGAGTGGGCCAGAGAGGGAGTGCCGGCGAGTGGGCCAGAGAGGGAGTGCCGGCGAGTGGGCCAGAGAGGGAGTGCCGGCGAGTGGGCCAGAGAGGGAGTGCCGGCGAGTGGGCCAGAGAGGGAGTGCCGGCGAGTGGGCCAGAGAGGGAGTGCCGGCGAGTGGGCCAGAGAGGGAGTGCCGGCGAGTGGGCCAGAGAGGGAGTGCCGGCGAGTGGGCCAGAGAGGGAGTGCCGGCGAGTGGGCCAGAGAGGGAGTGCCGGCGAGTGGGCCAGAGAGGGAGTGCCGGCGAGTGGGCCAGAGAGGGAGTGCCGGCGAGTGGGCCAGAGAGGGAGTGCCGGCGAGTGGGCCAGAGAGGGAGTGCCGGCGAGTGGGCCAGAGAGGGAGTGCCGGCGAGTGGGCCAGAGAGAGAGAGGTGCTGACGAGTGGGACAGAGAGAGATGGCAACAAATGGGACAAAGAGAATGGACCGGCAGGTGGGACAGAGAGAGAGGGGCAGCGTGTCGGACAGAGAGAGAGATGGCCAGCGAGTGAGTGCCACCGAGTGGGACAGTCAGGGAGAAGGCGAGGGCTGGCGAGTGGGCAAACAGAGAGAGAGAAGGCCAGCGAGCAGGACAGAGAGTGGGACAGAGAGAGAGGCTGTTGAGTGGGACAGAGAGAGGGCCGGCAGGTCTTACAGAGAGAGAGAGCGAAGGCAAGCCGAGTGGGACAGAAAGAGAGTGGACCAGATCGTCAGACGGAGAGAGGGGGCCGCGAGTGTGACAGAGAGAGAGAGAGAGGGCCGGCCAGTGGGACAGAGAGAGAGGGCCGGCGAGTGTGACAGAGAGAGAGAGAGAGGGCCGGCCAGTGGGACAGAGAGAGAGTGCCAGCCAGTGGGCCAGAGAGAGAGTGCCGGCGAGTGGGCCAGATAGAGTGTGCCGGCGAGTGTGCCAGAGAGAGAGTGCCGGCGAGTGTGCCAGAGAGAGAGTGCCGGCGAGTGTGCCAGAGAGAGAGTGCCGGCGAGTGGGCCAGAGAGAGAGTGCCGGCGAGTGGGCCAGAGAGAGAGTGCCGGCGAGTGGGCCAGAGAGAGAGTGCCGGCGAGTGGGCCAGAGAGAGAGTGCCGGCGAGTGGGCCAGAGAGGGAGTGCCGGCGAGTGGGCCAGAGAGGGAGTGCCGGCGAGTGGGCCAGAGAGGGAGTGCCGGCGAGTGGGCCAGAGAGGGAGTGCCGGCGAGTGGGCCCAGAGAGGGAGTGCCGGCGAGTGGGCCAGAGAGGGAGTGCCGGCGAGTGGGCCAGAGAGGGAGTGCCGGCGAGTGGGCCAGAGAGGGAGTGCCGGCGAGTGGGCCAGAGAGGGAGTGCCGGCGAGTGGGCCAGAGAGGGAGTGCCGGCGAGTGGGCCAGAGAGGGAGTGCCGGCGAGTGGGCCAGAGAGGGAGTGCCGGCGAGTGGGCCAGAGAGGGAGTGCCGGCGAGTGGGCCAGAGAGGGAGTGCCGGCGAGTGGGCCAGAGAGGGAGTGCCGGCGAGTGGGCCAGAGAGGGAGTGCCGGCGAGTGGGCCAGAGAGGGAGTGCCGGCGAGTGGGCCAGAGAGGGAGTGCCGGCGAGTGGGCCAGAGAGGGAGTGCCGGCGAGTGGGCCAGAGAGGGAGTGCCGGCGAGTGGGCCAGAGAGGGAGTGCCGGCGAGTGGGCCAGAGAGGGAGTGCCGGCGAGTGGGCCAGAGAGGGAGTGCCGGCGGAGTGGGCCAGAGAGGGAGTGCCGGCGAGTGGGCCAGAGAGGGAGTGCCGGCGAGTGGGCCAGAGAGGGAGTGCCGGCGAGTGGGCCAGAGAGGGAGTGCCGGCGAGTGGGCCAGAGAGGGAGTGCCGGCGAGTGGGCCAGAGAGAGAGAGGTGCTGACGAGTGGGACAGAGAGAGATGGCAACAAATGGACAAAGAGAATGGACCGGCAGGTGGGACAGAGAGAGAGGGGCAGCGTGTCGGACAGAGAGAGAGATGGCCAGCGAGTGAGGTGCCACCGAGTGGGACAGTCAGGGAGAAGGCGAGGGCTGGCGAGTGGGCAAACAGAGAGAGAGAAGGCCAGCGAGCAGGACAGGAGAGTGGGACAGAGAGAGGAGGGCTGTTGAAGTGGGACAGAGAGAGGGGCCGGCAGGTCTTACAGAGAGAGAGAGCGAAGGCAAGCCGAGTGG
>NW_027592227.1:0-60112 GCF_964213995.1 Mustelus asterias
ACCGTGTCAATTGGAGTGCACCCCGTCAATTAGAAGTGCACCCTTTCAATGAGGATTGCCCCCTGTCAATTGGAGTGCACTATGTCAATGAGGAGTGCACCCTGTCAATGAGGACTGCCCCCTGTCATTTAGGAGTGCCCGCTGTCAATTCGGAGTGCTCGCTGTCATTATGGAGTGTTCCCTGCCAATTTGGAGTGACCCTTGATAATTACGACCGTCCCCTGCCATTTAGGATTGCCCCCTGTCAATGAAGAGTGCCCCCTGTCAATTAAGAGTACCCCCTGTCAGTTAGGAGTTCCCCATGTCAATTGGAGTTCCCCCTGTCAATGGGAGTGGCCCCTGCCAGTTCGAGTACCCCCTCTCAATTCGAGCGCCCCGTCAATTGGAGTACCCACTGTCAATAAGGAGTGCCTCCTGTCAATTAGGAGTGCCCCATGTCAATTCGGAGTACCCATGTCAATTTGGAGTGCCCCATGCCAAGGAGGAGTGCATCCTGTCAATTATGAGAGATCCCTGTCAATTTGTGTGCCCCCTGTCAATTGGAGTACCCCCTGTCAATTGCAGCGTCCCCTGCCAACTGGAGTGCACCCTGTCAATTATGAGTGCCCACAGTCAATTAGGAGTGCCCCCTGTCAATAAGGAGTGCCTCCTGTCAATTAGGAGTGCCCCATGTCAATTAGGAACGCCCCCATGTCAATTAGGAGTGCACGATGCCGATGAGGAGTGCAGCCTGTCAATGAGGATTAACCCCTGTCAATGAGGAGTGCCCCTTGTCAATGAGGAGTGCCCCCTGTCAATTAGGAGTACCCTCTGTCAATTAGGAGCGCCCCCTTGTCAATTAGGAGTACCCCATGCCAATGAGGAGTGCACGCTGTCAATGAGGATTGCCCCCTGTCAACGAGGAGTGGCCCCTGTCAATGAGGAGTGCCCCCTGTCAATAAGGAGTACCCCCTTTCAGTTAGGAGAGCCCCCTTTCAATGAGGAGCGCCCTCTGTCAATGCGGAGTGCCCCCTGTCAACGAGGAGTGTCCCCTGTCAATTAGGAGTACCCCCTTTCAATTAAGAGTGCCACTTGTCAGTTCGGACCTCCCCCTGTCAGGTAGGAATGCCCCTGTCAATGAGGAGTGCCCGCTGTCATTTTTGAGGGTCCCCTGACACGTAGCAGTGACCCCTGGCAATTAGGAGTGACCCCTGTCAATTTGGAGTTCCCCCTGAAAATTAGGAGTGATCACTGTCAATTTGGAGTTCCCCCTGTCAATTTGGAGTGCCGACTGTTAGCTTGGAGTACCCCCGTCAATTAGTCGTGCGCCCTGTCTAGTAGGACTGCCCCCTGCCAAGTACGAGTGACCCCTGTCAATTAGGAGTGCCCACTACAAATGAGGAGTGCCCCTGTCAGTTAGTAGTTCCCCATGTCAATTGGAGTCCCCCTATCAATTGGAGTACTCCCTGTCAATTGGAGTGCCCCGTGTCAATTGCAGTAGCCCCTGTCAATTGGGGCGCCCCCTGTCAACTCGAAGTGCCCGCTGTCAATAAGGAGCGCCCACTGTCAATAAGGAGTACCACCTGTCAATTAGGTGTACCCCATGTCAATTAGGAGCAACCCATGTCAATTAGGAGGGCCCCATGCCAATGAGGAGTGCACCCAGTCAATGGGGAGTGCCCCCTGTCAATGAAGAGTGCCCTCTTGCAATTAGGAGCGCCCGCTGTCAATTAGGACTGCCCCCTGTCAATGAGGAGGCCCCTGTCAATGAGGAGCTCCCCTTGTCAATTAGGAGCGCCCCCTGTCAATGAGGAGTTCCCCCAGGCAATATTTAGTGCCCCCTGTCAATGAGGAGCGCCCCCGCCGCTCAACGAGGAGTGCCCCACTGTCAATGAGGAATGCACCCCCATCAATGAGGAATACCCCCCACGTCAAAGAGAGGTGCCCACCCGTCAATGAGGAAAGCGCCCCAGTCAATGATGAGTGGCCCCCGTCAATGAGGGGTGCCCCACCGTCAATGAGGAGCCTCCCCCTCTCATTTATGAGTGCCCCCATGTCAATGAGGAGCGCTCCCTGTCAATGAGGTGTGCCCCCTATCAATGTGGAGCGCCCCTTGTCAATGAGGAGTGCCCCCTATCAATGGGGATTGCCCCTGCCAATGAGGAGTGACCCCTGTCAATGAGGAGTGCCCTCGGACAATTAGGCGTGCCCCCTGTCAATTAGGAGTGCCCCCTGTCAGTTAGGAGCGCCCCCTGTCAGGTAGGATCGCTCCCGGTCAGGTAGGAGCTCCCCCTGTCAGGTAGGAGCGCCCACTGTCAATTAGGAGCGCCCCCTGCCAATTAGCAGCGACCCCTGCCAATTAGGAGTGACCCTATCAATGAGGAGCGCACGCTGACAATGAGGAGTGCCCCCTGTCAATGAGGAGTGTCCCCTGTCAATTAGGTCTGCCCCTGTCAAATAGGAGTGCCCCCTGTCATTTAGGAGTGCCACTGTGTCAATTGGAGTGCCCCCTGTCGATGAGGTATTCCCCCTGTCAATGAGGAGTGCCCCCTGTCAATGAGGAGTGCCCCCTGTCAATTAGGACTGCCGCTGTCAATTAGGAGTGCCCCGTGACAATTTGGAGTACCACTGCCTCAATTGGAGTGCCCCCTGTCAATGATGAGTGCCCCCTGTCAATGAGGAGTGCACCCTTTCAATTAGAAGTGCCACCGTGTCAATTGGAGTGCCCCCTGTCAGTGAGGAGTGTCCCCTGTCAAATGGATTGCGCTCTGTCAATGAGGAGTTCCCCTGTCAATGAGGAGTCCCCGCTGTCAATTGGAGTGCCCCCTGTCAATAAGGAGTGCCCCCTGTCAATAGGAAGTGCCCCCTGTCAATGAGGAGTGTCGCTTTTCATTGTGGATTGCCCCCTGTCAATGAGGAGTGCCTCCTGTCAATTAGGAGTGCCCCCTGTGATTTAGGAGTGCCCGCTTTCAATGAGAATTGCTCCCTGTCAATGAGGATGCTCGCTGTCAATGAGGAGTGCCTCCTGTCAATTAGGAGTGCCCCCTGTGATTTAGGAGTGTCCCCTGTTAATTAGTAGTACCCACTTTCAATAAGGCGTGCTCCTTGTCAGGTAGGAGCTCCTCCTGTCAGTTAGGAGTGCCTCCTTTCAATAAGGAGTGCTCCTTGCCAGTTAGGAGCTCCCCCTGTCAGATAGAAGTCCCCTCTGTCAATTAGGAATTTCACTGCCATTTAGGAGTGACCACTGACATTTTGGAGTGGCCCCTGTCAAGTGGAGTTCCCCCTGTCAATTTGGAGTGTTTCCTGTCAATTTGGAGTACCCCCTGTCAGTTAGGAGTCCCCCATGTCAAGTGGAGTGCTCCATGTCAATTCGAGTCTCCCCTGTCAATTGGAGTACTCCCTGTCAATTGGAGTGCCCCCTGTCAATTGAGGTACCCCCCTGTCACATTGAGCGCCCCCAGTCAATGAGGAGTGCCCCCAGTCAATGAAGAGTGCCCCAGGTCAATGAGGAGTGCCCCCTGTCAATGAAGAGTCCCCCTGTCAATGAAGAGTGCTCCCTGTCAATGAAGAGTGCCCCCTTGCAATTAGCAGCGCCCCCTGTCCATTAGGAGAGCCCCTTGTCAACGAGGGGATCCCGCGGTCAATATTTAGTGTCCCACAGTCAATGAGGAGTGCCTCACTGTAAATGAGGAGTGCACCCCCATCAATGAGGATTCCCCGCACTTCGAAGAGGGGTGCCCACTCGTCAATGACGAGAGCGCCCCAGTCAATGATGAATGCCCCCCGTGAATGAGGGGTGCCCCACCGTCAATGAGGAGCCTCCCATGTCAATGAGGAGTGCCCCCTCCAATGAGGTGTGCCCCCATCAATGTGTAGCGCCCCTTGCCAATGAGGAGTGCCCCCTGTCAATGAGGATTGCCCCCTGTCAATGAGGAGTGACCCCTGTCAATTACGAGCGCCCCCTGTCTGTTAGGAGGGCCCCTGTCAATTAGGAACGCCCCCTGTCAATTAGGAGCGCCCCCTGCCAATTGGTAGCGAGCCGTGCCAATAAGGAGCGACCCCTGCCAAATAGGAGTTCCCCCTCTCAATGAGGAGTGCCCCCTGTCAATTAGGACTGCCCCTGTCAATTAGGACTGCCCCTGTCAATTTGGAGTGCCACCGTGTGAATTGGAGTGTCCCCTGTCAATGAGTAGTGCCCCCTGTCAATTAGGAGTGCACCCTTTCAATGAGGAGTGCCACCGTCTCAATTGGAGTGCCCCCTGTCAATGAGGAGTGCCCCTGTCAATTGGAGTGCGCTCTGTCAATAAGGATTTGCCCCCTATCAATAGGGTGTGCCCCCTGTTAATGTGCAGTGCCCCCTGTCAATGAGGAGTGCCCCCTCTCAATAAGGATTGCCCCCTGTCAATTAGGACTGCCCCCTGTCAATTTGGAGTGCCACCGTGTGAATTGGAGTGTCCCCTGTCAATGAGTAGTGCCCCTGTCAATTAGGAGTGCACCCTTTCAATGAGGAGTGCCACCGTCTCAATTGGAGTGCCCCCTGTCAATGAGGAGTGCCCCTGTCAATTGGAGTGCGCTCTGTCAATAAGGATTTGCCCCCTATCAATAGGGTGTGCCCCCTGTTAATGTGCAGTGCCCCCTGTCAATGAGGAGTGCCCCCTCTCAATAAGGATTGCCCCCTGTCAATGAGGAGTGCCCCCTGTCACTTAGGCGTACCCCATTTCAATTAGGAGTGCTCCTTGTCAGTTAGGCGCTCCCCCTGTCAGTTAGGAGTGCCCCCTCTGAATTAGGAGTGCCCGTTGTCATGTTGGAGTTTCCTCTGTCAATTAGGAGCGACCCCTGACAATTAGGAATGTCCCCTGCCATTTAGGAGTGACCCCTGACATTTAGGAGTGACCCCTGCCACCCTAGAGTTACCCCTGTCAATGTGGACTGTCCCCTGTCAATTTGGAGTACTCCTTGTCAGTTAGAAGTTCCCCATGTCAATGGGAGTACTCCCTGTCAATTGGAGTTTCCCCTGTCAATAGGGAGTCCCCCCTGTCAATAAGGGGTGCCCACTATCATTAAGGAGTGTCTCCTGTCAATGAGGAGTGCTCCCTGACAACTTGGAGTACCCATGTCAATTTGGGGTGCCCCACGCCAATGAGGAGTGCACGCTGTCAATTCTGAAAGCTCCCTGTCAATTGGAGTGTCTCCTGTCAATTTGAGTATTCCCTGTCAATTGGACACCCCCTGTCAACTGGAGTGCCCCCTGTCAATTAAAAGTGCCCCATGTCAAATTGGAGTACCCCTGTTAATGGGTAGTGTCCCCCGGACAGTTAGGAGTGGCAGTCAATTAGGAGTGCCCCCTGTCAACAATGCGACTCCTGTCAATGAGGAGTTCACTTTGTCAATGTGGAGTGCCCCCCGTCAATGAGTAGTGCCCCCCCCGTCAATGAGGAGTGCCCCACCGTCAATGAGGAGTGCCCCACCGTCAATGAGCAATGCCCCTGTCAATGATGTGTGCCCCCTGTCACCGAGGAGTTAACCCTGTCAATTAGGAATGCCCCCTGTCAATGAGGAGTTCCCTCCTGACAATGAGGAGTGCCCCATGTCAATTAGGAGTGTCCCCTACCAATGAGGATTCACCCCTGCCAAATAGGAGTGCCTCATGTCAATGAGTAATCCTCCTGCCATTTAGGAGAGATCCCTGCCAATGAGGAGTGCCCCCTGTCAATTAGGATTGCCACCTGTCAATTTGGAGGCTCCCCTGTAAGTTAGGACTGCCCCCTGTCAATGGGGAATGCCCTCTGTCAATTAGGAGAGCCCCCTGTCAATTAGTAGTATCCCCTTTTAATTCGGAGTTCCCCTTGTCAATTAGGAGCTCCCCCTGTCAGTTAGGATTGCCCCCTGTCAATTAGGATTGCCCCCTGCCAGTTAGAAGTGACCCCTGCCAATTATGAGTGCCCCCTGTAAATGGGTAGTGCCCCCTTTCAATTAGCATTGCCCCCTTTCAGTTAGGAGTCTCCCCTGTCAATTAACAGTGCCTCCTTCCAATTAGGAGGGCCCCTTGACAATTTGGAGCTCCCCGGTCAAGTAGGAGTGGCCCCTGAAAATTAGTAGTGCCCCCTGTCAAGGGATGTCTCCTGTCAATTAGGAGTGCCCCATGAGAATTAGGAGTGCCCCCTGTCAATAAGGAGTGCCCTCTGTCAATTTGGAGTATCCCATGTCAATTAGGAGTGCCCCCCCCCCTCGTCAATGAGGAGTGCCCCCCCCCCCCCGTCAATGAGGAGTACCCCCGTCAATGAAGAGTGCCTCCCCCTCAATGAGGAGTGACCCCGGCATATGAGGAGTGCCCCCCCCCCCGCGTCATGGAAGAGTGAACCACCGTCAATGAGGAGTGCCCCCTGTCAATTAGCGGTCCTCCTGTCAATGAGGCGTGAATCCTGACATTTAGGAGTGCCTACTATCAACTATGAGTTCCCCTGTCAATTAGAAACGCCCCCAGAAGTGTCCCCTGTCAATGAGGTGTGCCCCCTGTCAAATAGATATGCCCCCTGTCAATTAGGAATGCCCCCTGCCAATTTGGAGTGTCCCGTGCCAATTAGGAAGCCCCTGTCAATGAGGAGTTCCCCTTGTCAATTTGGAGTTCCCCCTGTTAATGAGGAGAGTCGCCGCATCAATGAGGAGTGCCCCTCCCCGCGTCAATGAGGAGTGCCCCCGTCAATGGAGAGTGCCTGCCCGTCAATGAGGAGTGAACCCCGTCAATGAGGAGTGCAACCTCCCCCCCCCCCCGCCCCGTCATGGAGGAGTGGCCCACCGTCAATGAGGAGTTCCCCCTGGCAAATAGGGGAACCCCTGTCAATGAGGAGTGAACCGTGACAATTAGGAGTGCCCACTGTCAACTATGAGTTCCCCTGTCAATTAGAAATGTTGCCAGGAGTGCCCCCTGTCAATGAGGAATGCCCCACCGTCAATGAGGAGTGCCCCACCATTAATGAGGCGTGCGCCACCGTCAATGACGAGTGCCCATTTTCAAGGAGGCTCTGAAAGATTTCCTGAGCAGGAGTGGTCAAAAGGTTGTGTTCCTCAAGCCCCCTGTAAATGGGGAGTGCCCCCTCGTAATGAGGAGTGCCCCTCTCAATGAGGAGTGGCCCCTGTCCATGAGGAGTGCCCACGGTCCATGGGGAGTGACCCCTGTCGATTAGGATCGCCCCCTGTCAATTAGAAGGCCCCTATCAATGAGGAGTTCCCCCTGTCAATGAGTAGTGCCCCCATCAATGAGGAGTGCCCCACCGTCAATGAGGAGTGCCCCTATCAATGAGGTGTGCCCCCTGTCAATGAGTAGTGCCCCCTGTCCATGAGAAGTGCCCACTGTCGACCAGGAGTGCCCCCTGTCAATTTGGAGTCTCCCCAGTCAGTCTGGAGTTCCCCGTTTCAATTAGCAGTGCCCCTTGTCAATTAAGAGTGGCCCCAGTCAATTTGGAGCGACCCCTTTAAATTAGTAGTGCCCCCCGTCAATGAGTAGTGTCCTGTGTCAATTATGAGTGCCCGCTTTCAATCAGGAGTGTTCCCTGTCAATCAGGAATGCCCCCTTTCAATGAGTAATTCCCAATGTCAATTAAGAGTGCCCCCTGCCAATTAGGAGTGCGCCCTGTCAACGAGGAGTTCCCCCTGTCCATGAGGAGTGCCCCACCGTCAATGATGAGTGCCCCTGTCAATGAGCAGTGCCCCTGTCAACTGGGAGTGACCACTATCAATTAGGAGTACCCCACTATCAATTAGGAGTGCCCCCTGACAATGAGGAGTGCCCCCTGTCAATTAGGAGTGCCCCTGTCAATGGGGAGTGCCCCCTCTTAATGAGGAGTGCCCCTGTCAATGAAGAGTGCCCACTGTCCATGAGGAGTGCCCCCTGTCGATTAGGATTGCCTCCTGTCAAATAGGAGTCTCACCTGTCTATTAGGAGTGCCCTCTTTCAATTAGGAGTGCCCCTTGTCAATTAGGAGCTCCCCCTGTCAATTTGGAGTGACCCTTTCAACTAGCAGTGCCCCCGGTCAATTTGTAGTGTCCCATATCAATTCGGACTGGACCCTGTCAATTAGGAGTTCCCCTTGTCAATGAGGCGTTCCCCTTTGTCAATTAGGAGTGCCTCGTTTGAATTTGGACTGCCCCTTGTCAATTAGGAGTGGCCCCTGTCAATTCGAAGTGTCCCCTGTCAATACGGAGTGCCCACTGTCAATAAGGAATGCCCCATGTCAATGAGGAGTGCCCCATGTCAATGAAGAGTGCCCCCTGTCAATGAACTGTGACCACTGTCAATGAGTAGTGTTCCCCGACATTTAGGAATGCCCCCTGTCGATTAGGAGCGCCCCCTGTCAATTAGAAGTGCCCCCTGTCAAAGAGGAGTTCCCCCTGTCAATGAGTAGTGCCCCCCCACCCCGTCAAAGAACAGTGCCCCACCGTCATTGAGGAGAGCCCCCTGTCAATGAGGTGCGCCCCCTGAAAATGAGTAGTGCCCACTGTCCATGAGAATTGCCCACTGTCGATCAGGAGTGCCCCCTGTCAATTAGGAGCTCCCCCTGTCAATTCGGAGTGACCCCTTTAAATTAGTAGTGCCCCCCCCCCTTAAATGAGTAGTGTCCCGTGTCAATCAGGAGTGCCCGCTGTCAATCAGGAATGCCCCCTGTCAATGATGAATGCCTCATGTCAATTAGGAGTTACCCATGTCAATGAAGAGTGCCCCCTGTAAATGCTGAGTGCCCCCCTATCAATGCGTAGCGCCCTCTGTCGATGAGGAGTGCCCTCTGTCAATGAGGAGTGCCGCCTGTCAATTAGTTGTCCCCCTGTCAATTTGGAGTGCCCCCTTTCAATTAGGAGTGCCCCTTGTCATCTCGGAGCTCCCCCTGTCAATTAGGCGTGGCCCCGGACAATTAGGAGTGGGCCGTTTCAATTAGTTGTGCCCCCCATCAATGAGTAGCGTCCCGTGTCAATTAGGAGTCCCTCCTGTCAATTGGGAGTGCCCCATGTCAATTAGTAGTGCCCCATGTCAGTTAGGAGTGCCCCATGTCAATGAGGAGTACCCCCCTGTCAATGAGGATTGCCCCCTATCCAATTGGATTGCCCCCTGTCAATTAGCAGTGACCCCTGTCAAGTAAATTTAAAATATACATTGTGTAAAATTACACTTAGCACATCAGATGTGTAAGTTTCCAGTATCATTCCAGACATTATACAAATTCAAAGTTATCCCAATGCAGTCTACTTTCAATAGGTTGTGCCCCTTGTCAATTCGGAGCTCCACCTGACAGTTAGGAATGCCCCCTGCCAATTCGGAGTTACCGCTGCCAATTAGGACTGCCCCCTGTCAATGAAGAGTGCCCGCTGTCAATGAGGAATGCCCCATGTCAATTAGGTGTGCCCCATGTCATTTAGGATGGCCCCCTGTCAATTAGGAGTCTCCCCGTCAATTTGGAGTGCCCCTTTTCAATTAGGAGTGCCCCTTGTCAACTACGAGCTCCCCCCCATCAATGAGTAGCGTCCCGTGTCAACTAAGAGGCCCTCCTAACAACTAGGAGTGCCCCCTGTCAATCAGGAATACTCCCTTTGTCAATGAGGAGTGCCCCTGGCTGTTAGGAATGCCCTCTGCCCATTAGGGGTGTCCCCTGCAAATTAGGAGTGACCGCTGCCAATTAGGAGTGCACCCTGTCAATGAAGACTGCCCCCTGTCAATGAGAAACGCCCCAGCTTAATTAGGAGCGTCCCGTGCCAATGAGCAGTGCCCCATTTCAATGAGGTGTGGGCCATGTCAATGACGATTGCCCCATGTCAATTAGGAGAGTCCCGTGCCAATTAGGAGTGCGCCCTGTCAATGAGGAGTGCAGCCTTTCAATGAAGAGTGCCCCCTGTAAACGAGGAGTGCCCCAACGTCAAAGAGGAGTGCCCCACATAAATTTGGAGTGGCCCCTGTCAATTAGGAGTAACCGCTGCCAATTAGCAGTGCAGCCTGTCAATGACGAGTGCCCCTGTCAATGAGGAGTGCCCCCTGTCAATGAGGAGTGCCACCTGTTAATTAGGAGTGCCACTTTTCAGTTAGGAGTGCCCCCTTTCCAATTGGATTGACCCCTGTCAATTTGCAGTAACCCCTGTCAAGTAAATTTTAAATTTACATTTTGTAAAATTACACTTAGCACATCAGATGTATAAGTTTCCAGGATCATTCCAGACATTATACAAATTCAAAGTTATCCCAATGCAGTCTACTTTCAATAAGTTGCGCCCCTTGTCAATTCGGAGCTCCACCTGACAGGAATGCCCCCTGCCAATTCGGAGTTACCGCTGCCAATTTGGACTGCCCCCGTCAATGAAGAGTGCCCGCTGTCAATGAGGAATGCCCCATGTCAATTAGGTGTGCCCCATGTCAATTAGGATGGCCCCCTGTCAATTAGGAGTCTCCCCGTCAATTTGGAGTGCTCCTTTTCAATTCGGAGTGCCCCTTGTCAACTACGAGCTCCCCCATCAATGAGTAGCGTGCCGTGTCAATTAAGAGGCCCTCCTAACAACTAGGAGTGCCCCCTGTCAATCAGGAATACTCCCTTTGTCAATGAGGAATGCCCCATGTCAATTAGGTGTGCCCCATGTCAGTTAGGAGTGCCCCATGCCAATTTGGATTGCCCCCTGTCAATGAGGAGTGCCCCCTGTAAATGAGGTGTGCCCCCTATCAATTAGGAAGGCCTCCATGTCAATTAAGACTGCCCGATGCCAATGAGGAGTGCACCCTGTCAATAAGGATTGCCCACTGTCAATGAAGAGTGCCCCCTGTCAATGAGGAGTGCCCCCTGTCAATGAGGAGTGCCCCCTGTCAATTAGGAGTGCCCTCTGTCATTTAGGAGTGCCCCCTGTCATTTAGGAGTGCCGCTGTCAATTCGGAGTACCCCCTTTCATTTAAGAGTGCCCCTTGTCAGATTGGAGTTCCCTCTGTCAGTTAGGACTGCCCCCTGTCAATTAGGTGTTCGCGATGGCATTTTAGAGTGTGCCCTGACACTTAGGAGTGACCCCTGACAATTTGGAGTACCCCTGTCAATTTGGACTGCTCCCTGTCAATTTGGAGTACCCCCTGTCAATTAGTCGTGCACCCTGTCAATTAGGACTGCCCCCTGGTAATTACGAGTGCACCCTGTCAATTAGGAGTGCCCCCTGCAAATGAGGTGTGCCCCCTGTCAGTTACAAGTTTCCCATGTCAATTGGAGTCCCCTGTCAATTGGAGTGCCCCGTGTCAAATGGAGTCACCCTGTAAATTGGGGCGCCCCCTGCCAATTTGAGTGCCCCCAGTCAATTAGAAGTGCCCACTGTCAATAATGAGTGCCCGCTGTCAATAGGGAGTGCCCACGGTCAATAAGGAGTACCTCCTGTCAATTAGGAGTGCCCCATGTCAATTAAGAGTACCCCATGTCAATCAGGAGGGCCCCAAGCCAATGAGGAGTTCACCCAGTCAAAGAGGAGTGCCCCCAGACAATGAGGAGTGCCCCAGGTCAATCAGGACTGCCCCGTGTCAATGAGAAGGCCCCTGTCAATGAGGAGTTACCCCATTCATATTTAGCATCCCCTGTCAATGAGGAGTGTCCCCACCGCTCAAAGATGAGTGCCCCACTGTCAATGAGGAGTGCATCCCCGTCAATTATGATTCCCCCCACGTCAAAGATGAGTGCCCACCCGTCAATTAGGAGAGCGCCCTGTCAATGAGGAGTTCCCCCTGTCAATGAGGAGTGCCCCCTGTCAATCAGGAGTGCCCCCAGTCAATTAGGTCTGCCCCTGTCAATTAGAAGTGCCCCCTGTCAATTAGGAGTGCCACCGTGTCAATTGGAATGCCCCCTGTCAATGGGGATCTCCCCCTGTCAATGAGGAGAGCCACCTGTCAATGAGGAGTACCGCCTGTCAGTTAGGAGTTACCCATGTCAATTGGAGTCAACCTGTCAATTGGAGTGCACCGTGTCCATTGGAGTACCCCTTGTTAATTGGAGCGGCCCCTGTCAATTAGGAGTGCCCCTTTTAAATTAGGAGCGTCCCCTCCCAATTAGGAGCGACCCCTGCCAAATAGGATCGACCCCTGTCAATGAGGAGCGCCCGCTGTCAATCAGGAGTGGCCGCTGTCAATAAGAAGTGCACCCTGACAATTAGGTCTGCCACTGTCAAAATGGAGTGCTCCCGGTCAATGAGGAGATCCCCCTGTCAATTAGGAGTGCACCATTTCATTGAGGAGTGCCACCTTGTCAATTGGAGTGCCCCCTGTCAATGAGGAGTGCCCCCAGAAAATTTGAGTGCGCTCTGTCAATGACGAGTTCCCCCTGTCAATGAGGAGTCCCCGATGTCAATTTTAGTCCCCCCTGTCAATAAGGAGTGCCCCCGGTCAATGGGGAGTGCCCCCTGTGAATGAAGAGTGCCCCCTTTCAACGAGGATTGCCCCCTGTCAATGAGGAGTGCCGCCTGTCTAACAGGAGTGCCCCCTATCAAATAGGAGCGCCTACAGGTCAATTAGGAGTGCCCGATGCCAATGAGGAGTGCATCCTGTCAATAAGGATTGCCCCCTGTCAATGAGGAGTGCCCGCTGACAATGAGGAGTGCCCCCTGTCAATGAGGAGTGCCCCCTGTCAATGAGGAGTGCCCCCTGTCAATGAGGAGTGCCCTCTGTCAATGAGGAGTGACCCCTGTCAATTAGTCCTGCACCCTGTCAATTAGGACTGTCCCCTGCCAATTACGAGTGCGCCCTGTCAATTAGGAGTGCCCCCTGTCAGTTACGAGTTCCCCCTGTCAATTGGAGTCCCCCTGTCAATTGAAGTCCCCCTGTCAATTGGAGTGCCCCGTGTCAATTGCAGTGCCCCCTTCAATTGGGGCGCCCCTTGACATTTTGAGTGCCCCCTGTCAATTAGAAGTGCCCACTGTCAATAATGAGTGCCCGCTGTCAATAGGGAGTGCCCCCTGTCAATCAGGGGGGCCCCATCCCAATGCGCAGTGCCCGAACTCAATGAGGAGTGGCCCCTTGCAATTAGTAGCGCCCCAAGTAAATTAGGACTGCCCCATGTCAATTAGGAGCGCCCGCTGTCAATGAGGAGTTCCCCAGTCAATATTTAGTGGCCCTTGTCAATGAGGAGTGCCCCCCCCCGCTCAAAGACGAGTGCCCCACTGTCAATGAGGAGTGCATCCCCGTCAATGAGGATTCCCCCACGTCAAAGAGTAGTGCCCACCAGTCAATGAGAGGAGCGACCCAGTCAATGATGAGTGCCCCCCCGCCCCCCCGTCAACAAAGGGTGCCCCACCGTCAATGAGGAGTCTCCCCCTGTTAGTTATAGAACAGTACAGCACAGAACAGGCCCTTCGGCCCACGATGTTGTGCCGAGCTTTATCTGAAACCAAGATCAAGCTGTCCCACTCCCTATCATCCTGGTGTGCTCCATGTGCCTATCCAATAACCGCTTAAATGTTTCTAAAGTGTCTGACTCCACTATCACTGCAGGCAGTCCATTCCACACCCCAACCACTCTCTGTGTAAAGAACCTACCTCTGATATCCGTCCTGTATCTCCCACCACGAACCCTATAGTTATGCCCCCTTGTAATAGTTCCATCCACCCGAGGAAATAGTCTTTGAACGTTCACTCTATCTATCCCCTTCATCATTTTATACACCTCTATTAAGTCTCCCCTCAGCCTCCTCCGCTCCAGAGAGAACAGCCCTAGCTTCCTCAACCTTTCCTCATATGACCTACCCTCCAAACCAGGCAGCATCCTGGTAAATCTCCTCTGCACTCTTTCCAGCGCTTCCACATCCTTCTTATAGTGAGGTGACCAGAACTGCACACAATATTCCAAATGTGGTCTCACCAAGGTCCTGTACAGTTGCTGCAGAACCCCACGGCTCTTAAACTCCAACCCCCTGTTAATAAAAGCTAACACACTATAGGCCTTCTTCACAGCTCTATCCACTTGACTGGCAACCTTTAGAGATCTGTGGATATGGACCCCAAGATCTCTCTGTTCCTCCACAGTCTTCAGAACCCTACCTTTGACCCTGTAATCCACATTTAAATTTGTCCTACCAAAATGAATCACCTCACATTTATCAGGGTTAAACTCCATTTGCCATTTTTCAGCCCAGCTTTGCATCCTATCTATGTCTCTTTGCAGCCTACAACAGCCCTCCTCCTCATCCACTACTCCACCAATCTTGGTGTCATCAGCAAATTTACTGATCCACCCTTCAGCCCCCTCCTCTAAGTCATTAATAAAAATCACAAAGAGCAGAGGACCAAGCACTGATCCCTGCGGCACACCGCTAGCAACCTGCCTCCAATCCGAAAATTTTCCATCGACCACCACCCTCTGTCTTCGGTCAGAAAGCCAGTTACCTATCCAATCGGCCAACTTTCCCTCTATCCCACACCTCCTCACTTGCATCATAAGCCGACCATGGGGGACCTTATCAAAGGCCTTACTAAAATCCATGTATATGACATCAACTGCCCTACCTTCATCAACACACTTAGTTACCTCCTCAAAAAATTCTATCAAATTTGTGAGGCACGACTTGCCCTTCACGAATCCGTGCTGACTATCTCGGATTAATCCGCATCTTTCTAAATGGTCGTAAATCCCATCCCTAAGGACCCTTTCCATCAATTTACCAACCACCGAAGTAAGACTAACCGGTCTATAATTACCAGGGTCATTTCTATTCCCTTTCTTAAACAGAAGAACAACATTCGCCATTCTCCAGTCCTCTGGCACCATCCCCGTGGACAGCGAGGACCCAAAGATCAACGCCAAAGGCTCTGCAATCTCATCCCTTGCCTCCCACAGAATCCTAGGATACATTTCATCAGGCCCAGGGGACTTATCGACCTTCAGTTTATTCAAAACTGCCAAGACATCCTCCCTCCGAACATCTATTTCCTCCAGCCTATTAGCCTGTAACACCTTCTCTTCCTCAAAAACATGGCCCCTCTCCTTGGTGAACACTGAAGAAAAGTATTCATTCATCACCTCGCCTATCTCTACTGACTCCATACACAAGTTCCCACTACTGTCCTTGACCGGCCCTAACCTCACCCTGGTCATTCTTTTATTCCATGTTGACACCATGTCAATGAAGAGTTCCCCCTGTCAATGAGGTGTGCCCCCTCCCATTGTGGAAAGCCCCTTGTCAATGAGGAATGCCCCCTGTCAATGAGGATTGCCCCCTGTCAATGACGAGTGCCCTCTGTGAATGAGGAGTACCCTCAGTCAATTAGGAGTATCCCCTTTCAATTGGGGTGCCCCCTGTCAGTAAGGAGCGCCCCCGGTCTGTTAGGAGCAGCCCCTGTCAGTTAGGAGCGCCCCCTATCAATTAGGAGTGCCCCCTGCCAATTAGGAGCGACCCCTGTCATAGAGGAGCGAACCCTCAGTGCCCCCTGTGAATGAAGAGTGCCCCCTTTCAACGAGGATTGCCCCCTGTCAATGAGGAGCGAACCCTCAGTGCCCCCTGTGAATGAAGAGTGCCCCCTTTCAACGAGGATTGCCCCCTGTCAATGAGGTGTGCCCCCTGTCAATTAGGTCTGCCCTTGTCAATTCGGAGTGCCCTTTGTCAATTAGGATTGCCACTGTGACATTTGGAGCGACCCCTGTCAATGAGGAGCGCCCGCTGTCAATGAGGAGTGTCCCCGGTCAATGAGGAGTGCCCCCTGTCAGTTAGGAGTTCCCCCTGTCAATTGGAGTCCCCCTGTCAATTGGACTCCCCCGTCAATTGGAGTGCCCCGTGTCAATTGGAGTGCCCCCTTCAATTGGGGCGCCGCCTGACATTTTGAGTGCCCTCTGTCAATTAGAAGTGCCCACTGTCAATAATGAGTGCCCGTTGTCAATGGGGAATGTCCCCTGTCAATCAGGGGCGCCCCAACCCAATGCGGAGTGCCCCAACTCAATGAGAAGTGCCCCCTTGCAATTAGGAGCGCCCCCGTAAATTAGCACGGCCCCCTGTCAATGAGGAGCGGCCCTTGTCAATTAGGAGCGCCCCCTGTCAATGAGGAGTTCCCCAGTCAATATTTCGTGTCCCTTGTCAATGTGGAGTGCCCCCTCCGCTCAAAGAGGAGTGCCCCACTGTCAATGAGGAGTGCATCCCCGTCAATGAGGATTCCCCCACGTCAAAGAGGAGTGCCCACCAGTCAATGAGGGGAGCGCCCCAGTCAATGATGAGTGCCCCCTCGTCAATGAAGGGTGCCCCACCGTCAGTGAGGAGTCTCCCTCTGTCAGTTATGAGTGCCCCCATGTCAGTGAAGAGTTCCCCCTGTCAATGAGGTGTGCCCCCTATCAAATTGGAGAGCCCGTTTTCAATGAGAAGTGCCCCCTGTCAATGAGGATTGCCCCCTGTCAATGACGAGTGCCCCCTGTCAATTAGGTCTACCCCTGGCAATTAGGAGTGCCCCTTTTCAATTAGGAGTGACACTGTGAATGTAGAGTGCCCCCTTTCAACGAGGATTGCCCCCTGTCAATGAGATGTAACCCCTGTCAATTAGGTCTGCCCCTGTCAATTAGGAGTGCCCCTTGTTAATTAGGAGTGCCACTGTGGCATTTAGAGCGACACCTGTCAATGAGGAGCGCCCGCTGTCAATGAGGAGTGCACCCTGTCAATGAGGAGGGCCCCTGTCAATACGGACTGCCCCTGTCAATTAGGAGTGCCCCCTGTCAATTAGGAGTGCCCCCTGTCAATTTGGAGTGCCACCGTGTCAATTGGAGTGCACCCCGTCAATTAGGAGTGCACCCTTTCAATGAGGAGTGCCCCCTGTCAATTGGAGTGCACGATGTCAATGAGGAGTGCACCCTGTCAATAAGGATTGCCCCCTGTCAATGAAGAGTGCCCCCTTTCATTTAGGAGTCCCCCCTGTCAGTGAGGATTGCCCTCTATCATTTAGGAATGCCCGCTGTCAATTCGGAGTGCCCGCTGTCATTATGGAGTTTTCCCTGCCAATTAGGAGTGACCCTTGACAATTACGAACTTCCCCTACCATATAGGAGTGACCCCAGAGAAGTAGGAGTGCCCCCTGTCAAATTAGAGTACCGACTGTCAGTTAGGAGTTCCCCATGTCATTTGGAGTTCCCCTGTCAATTGGAGTGGCCCCTGCCAGCTCGAGTACCCCCTATCAAATAGGAGCGCCTACATGTCAATTAGGAGTCACCGATGCCAATGAGGAGTGCATCCTGTCAATAAGGATTACCCCCTGTCAATAAGGAGTGCCCGCTGTCAATGAGGAGTACCCCCTGTCAATGAGGAGTGCCCCCTGTCAATGAGGATTGCCCCCTGTCAATGTGGAGTGCCCCCTGTCAATGAGGAGTGACCCCTGTCAATTGGTCGTGCACCCTGTCAATTAGGACTGTCCCCTCTCAATTACGAGTGCGCCCTATCAATTAGGAGCGCCCCCTGTCAGTTAGGAGTTCCCCCTGTCAATTGGAGTCACCCTGTCAATTGGACTCCCCCTGTCAATTGGAGTGCCCTGTGTCAATTGGAGTGCCCCCTTCAATTGGGGCGCCCCCTGACATTTTGAGTGCCCTCTGTCAATTAGAAGTGCCCACTGTCAATAATGAGTGCCCGCTGTCAATAGGGAGTGCCCCCTGCCAATCAGGGGGGCCCCATCCCAATGCGGAGTGCCCCAACTCAATGAGGAGTGCCCCCTTGCAATTAGGAGCGCCCCTGTAAATTAGGACTGCCCCCTGTCAATGAGGAGCGGCCCTTGTCAATTAGGAGCGCCCCCTGTCAATGAGGAGTTCCCCAGTCAATATTTAGTGTCCCATGTCAATGAGGAGTGCCCCCTCCGCTCAAAGAGGAGTGCCCCACTGTCAATGAGGAGTGCATCCCCGTCAATGAGGATTCCCCCACGTCAAAGAGGAATGCCCACCATATAATGAGAGGAGCGCCCCAGTCAATGATGAGTGCCCCCCCCCCCGTCAATGAAGGGTGCCCCACCGTCAATGAGGAGTCTCCCGCTGTTAGTTATGAGTGCCCCCATGTCAAGGAAGAGTTCCCCCTGTCAATGAGGTGTGCCCCCTATCAATGTGGACAGCCCCTTATCAATGAGGAATGCCCCCTGTCAATGAGGATTGTCCCCTGTCAATGACGAGTGCCCCCTGTTATTGAGGAGTGCCGTCAGTCAATTAGGAGTATCCCCTTTCAATTGGGGTGCCCCCTGTCAGTATGGAGCGCCCCCTGTCTGTTAGGAGCACACCCTGTCAGTTAGGAGCACCCCCTGTCAATTAGGAGCGCCCCCTGACAATTAGGAGAGACCCCTGTCATAGAGGAGCGACCCCTGTCAATGAGGAGCGCCCGCTGTCAATGAGGAGTGCCCCCTGTCATTGAGGTGTGCCCCCTGTCAATTAGGTCTGCCCCTGGCAATTAGGAGTGCCCCTTGTCAATTAGGAGTGCCACTGTGACATTTGGAGCGACACCTGTCAATGAGGAGCGCCCGCTGACAATGAGGAGAGCCCCCTGTCAATGAGGAGGGCCCCTGTTAATAGGGAGTGTCCCCTGTAAATGAACAGTGCCCCCTTTCAACGAGGATTGCCCCCTGTCAATGAGGAGTGCCGCCTGTCTATCAGGAGTGACCCCTATCAAATAGGAGCGCCTAAATATCAATTAGGAGTGCCCGATGCCAATGAGGAGTGCATCCTGTCAATAGGTATTGCCCCCTGTCAATGAGGAGTGCCCGCTGTCAATGAGGAGTGCCCCCTGTAATGAGGAGTGCCCCCTGTCAATGAGGAGTGACCCCTGTCAATTAGTCGTGCACCCTGTCAATTAGGACTGTCCCCTGCCAATTACGAGTGCGTCCTGTCAATTAGGAGTACCCGCTGCCAATGAGGAGTGCCCCCTGTCAGTTACGAGTTCCCCCTATCAATTGGAGTCCCCCTGTCAATTGGAGTCCCCCTGTCAATTGGAGTTCCCCCTGTCAATTGGAGTGCCCCCTTCAATTGGGGCGCCCCTTGACATTTTGAGTGCCCCCTGTCAATTAGACGTGCCCAATGTCAATAATGAGTGCCCGCTGTCAATGGGGAGTGCCCCCTGTCAATCAGGGGGGCCCCATCCCAATGCGCAGTGCCCCAACTTAATGACGATTGGCCCCTTGCAATTAGGAGCTCCCCTGTAAATTAGGACTTTCCCATGTCAATTAGGAGCGCCCGCTGTCAATGAGGAGTTCCCCAGTCAATATTTCGTGGCCCTTGTCAATGAGGAGTGCCCCCCCCCCCCCCCGCTCAAAGACGAGTGCCCCACTGTCAATGAGGAGTGCATCACCGTCAATGAGGATTCCCCCACGTCAAAGAGGAGAGCCCATCAGTCAATGAGAGGAGCGACCCAGTCAATGATGTGTGCCCCCCCCGTCAGTGAATGGGGCCCCACCGTCAATGAGGAGTCTCCCCCTGTTAGTTGTGATTGACACCATGTCAATGAAGAGTTCCCCCTGTCAATGATGTGTCCCCCCCTAACAATGTGGAGAGCCCCTTGTCAATGAGGAATGCCCCCTGTCAATGAGGATTGCCCCCTGTCAATGACGAGTGCCCCCTGTCAATGAGGAGTGCCCTCAGTCAATTAGGAGTATCCACTTTCAATTGGGGTGCCCCCTGTCAGTAAGGAGCGACCCCGGTCTGTTAGGAGCAGCCCCTGTCAGTTAGGAGCGCCCCCTGTCAATTATGAGTGCTCCCTGCCAATGAGCAGCGACTTCTGCAAGAGAGGAGCGAACCCTGTCAATGAGGAGCGCCCGCTGTCAATGAGGAGTGCCCCCTGTCTTTGAGGTGTGCCCCCTGTCAATTAGGTCTGCCCCTGTCAATTAGGAGTGCCCCTTGTCAATTAGGAGTGCCACTGTGACATTTGGAGCGACCCCTGTCAATGAGGAGCGCCCGCTGTCAATGAGGAGTGCCCCCTGTCAATGAGGAGGGCCCCTGTCAATTCGGAGTGCCCCTGTCAATTAGGAGTGCCCCCTGTCAATTAGGAGTGCCCTCTGTCAATGAGGAGTGCCCCCTGTCAATTGGAGTGCACTATGTCAATGAGGAGTGCACACTGTCAATAAGGATTGCCCCCTGTCAATCAAGAGTGCCCCCTGTCATTTAGGAGTCCCCCCTGTCAGTGAGGATTGCCCGCTGTCATTATGGAGTGTTCCCTGCCAATTCGGAGTGACCCTTGACAATTACGAACGTCCCCTACCATTTAGGAGTGACCCCTGAGAGGTAGGAGTGCCCCCTTTCAATTAAGAGTACCCCCTGTCAGTTGGGAGTTCCCCCTGTCAAATGGAGTGGCCCCTGCCAGTTCGAGTACCCCCTATCAAATAGGAGCGCCTACATGTCAATTAGGAGTGCCCGATGCCAATGAGGAGTGCATCCTGTCAATAGGTATTGCCCCCTATCAATGCGGAGTGCCCGCTGTCAATGAGGAGTACCCCCTGTCAATGAGGAGTGCCTCCTGTCAATAAGGAGTGCCCCCGTCAGTGAGGAGTGTCCCCTGTCAATGAGGAGAGCCCCCTGTCAATGAGGAGTAACCCCTGTCAATTGGTCGTGCACCCTGTCAATTAGGACTGACCCCTGCCAATTACGAGTGCGCCCTATCAATTAGGAGTGCCCGCTGCCAATGAGGAGCGCCCCCTGTCAGTTAGGAGTTCCCCCTGTCAATTGGAGCCCCCTGTCAATTGGACACCCCCTGTCAATTGGAGTGCCCCGTGTCAATACGGAGTGCCCTCTTCAATTGGGGCGCCCCCTGACATTTTGAGTGCCCTCTGTCAATTAGAAGTGCCCACTGTCAATAATGAGTGCCCGTTGTCAATGGGGAGTGCTCCCTATCAATCAGGGGGGCCCCATCCCAATGCGGAGTGCCCCAACTCAATGAGGAGTGCCCCCTTGCAATGAGGAGCGCCCCTGTAAATTACGACTGCCCCCTGTCAATGAGGAGCGGCCCTTGTCAATTAGGAGCGCCCCCTGTCAATGAGGAGTTCCCCAGTCAATATTTAGTGTCCCTTGTCAATGAGGAGTGCCCCCTCCGCTCAAAGAGGAGTGCCCCACTGTCAATGAGGAGTGCATCCCCGTCAATGAGGATTCCCCACGTCAAAGAGAAGTGCCCACCAGTCAATGAGAGGAGCGCCCCAGTCAATGATGAGTGCCCCCCCCCCGTCAATGAAGGGTGCCCCACCGTCAGTGAGGAGTCTCCCCCTGTCAGTTATGAGTGCCCCCATGTCAATGAAGAGTTCCCCCTGTCAATGAGGTGTGCCCCCTATCAATGTGGACAGCCCCTTATCAATGAGGAATGCCCCCTGTTAATGAGGATTGTCCCCTGTCAATGACGAGTGCCCCCTGTTATTGAGGAGTGCCCTCAGTCAATTAGGAGTATCCCCTTTCAATTGGGGTGCCCCCTGTCAGTATGGAGCGCCCCCTGTCTGTTAGGAGCACCCCCTGTCAATTAGGAGCGCCCCCTGTCAGTTAGGAGCGCCCCCTGACAATTAGGTGCGACCCCAGTCATAGAGGAGCGACCCCTTTCAATGAGGAGAGCCCGCTGTCAATGAGGAGTGCCCCCTGTCATTGAGGTGTGCCCCCTGTCAATTAGGTCTGCCCCTGGCAATTAGGAGTGCCCCTTGTCAATTAGGAGTGCCACTGTGACAATTGGAGCGACCCCTGTCAATGAGGAGCGCCCGCTGTCAATGAGGAGTGCCCCCTGTCAATGAGGAGGGCCCCTGTCAATTCGGACTGCCCCTGTCAATTAGGAGTGCCCCCTGTCAATTTGGATTGCCACCGTGTCAATTGGAGTGCACCCCGTCAATTAGGAGTGCACCCTTTCAATGAGGAGTGCCCCCTCTCAATTGGAGTGCACTCTGTCAATGAGGAGTGTCCCCTGTCAATTGGAGTGCACTATGTCAATGAGGAGTGCACTCTGTCAATAAGGATTGGCCCCTATCAATGAAGGCAGCCCCTGTCATTTAGGAGTCCCCCCCTGTCAGTGAGGATTGCCCTCTGTCATTATGGAGTGTTCCCTGCCAATTAGGAGTGACTCTTGACAATTACGAACGTCCCCTACCATTTAGGAGTGACCCCTGACAGGTAGGAGTGCCCCCTGTCAGTTGAGAGTACCCCCTGTCAGTTAGGAGTTCCCCATGTCAATTGGAGTTCCCCCCGTCAATTTGTAGTGTCCCATGTCAATTAGGACTGGACCCTGTCAATTAGGAGTTCCCCTTGTCAATTAGGAGTTCCCCTTGTCAATTAGGAGATCCCCCTGTTAATGAGGAGTTCTCTGTCAATGAGGCGTTCCCCTTTGTCAATTAGTAGTGGCTCGTTTGAATTTGGAGTGCCCCTTGTCAATTAGGAGTGGCCCCTGTCAATTCGAAATGTCCCCTGTCAATACGGAGTGCCCACTGTCAATAAGGAATGCCCCATGTCAATGAGGAGTGCCCCATGTCAATGAAGAGTGCCCCCTGTCAATGACGTGAGACCACTGTCAATGAGTAGTGTTCCCCGACATTTAGGAATGCCCCCTGTCAATTAGGAGCGCCCCCTGTCAATTAGGAGTGCCCCGTGTCAAAGAGGAGTTCCCCCTGTCAATGAGTAGTTCTCCCCCCCCCCCCCCCTTCAATGAACAGTGCCCCACCGTCATTGAGGAGAGCACCCTGACAATGTGTAGTGCCCACTCTCCATGAGAATTGCCCACTGTCGATCAGGAGTGCAGTGCCCCCTGTCAATTAGGAGCTCCCCCTGTCAATTCGGAGTGACCCCTTTAAATTAGTAGTGCCCCCCGTAAATGAGAAGTGTCCCGTGTCAATCAGGAGTGCCCGCTGTCAATCATGAATGCCACCTGTCAATGATGAATGCCTCATGTCAATTAGGAGTTACCCATGTCAATGAGGAGTGCCCCCTGTAAATGCGGAGTGCCCCCTATCAATGCGTAGCGCCCTCTGTCGATGAGGAGTGCCCTCTGTCAATGAGGAGTGCCCCCTGTCAATTAGTAGTCCCCCTGTCAATTTGGAGTGCCCCCTTTCAATTAGGAGTTCCCCTTGTCATCTCGGAGCTCCCCCTGTCAATTAGGGGTGGCCCCGGACAATTAGGAGCGGGCCGTTTCAATTAGTTGTTCCCCCCCATCAATGAGTAGCGTCCCGTGTCAATTAGGAGTCCCTCCTGTCAACTAGGAGTACCCCCTGTCAATCAGGAATGCTCCCTGTCAATGATGAATGCCCCATCTCAATTAGGAGTGCCCCATGTCAGTTAGGAGTGCCCCATGTCAGTTAAGAGTGCGCCATGTCAATGAGGAGTACCCCCCTGTCAATGAGGATTGCCCCCTGTCAATGAGGAGTGCCCAGGATCCATGAGGAGTACCCCCTGTCGATTAGGAGTGCACCCTGTCAATTAAGAGTCTCCCCTATCAATTTGGAGTGCCTCCTTCCAATTAGGACTGCCCCTTATCAATTAGGAGCTTCCCCCCGACAATTAGGAGTGGCCCCGTTCAATTAGGAGTGACGCCTTTCAATTAGTGGTGCACCCACCCCCCTCGTCAATGAGTAGTGTCACGTGCCAATTAGGAGTGCCCCCTGTCAATTAGGAGCGGTCCCTGTCAATGAGGAGTGCCCCCTGTTAATTAGGAGTGCCCCCTTTCAATTTGGATTGCCTCCCTGTCAATTAGGAGCGCCACTTGTCAATTAGATATTTCCCCCTGCCAGTTAGGAATGCCCCCTGCGAATTAGGAGTGACCGCTGCCAATGAGTGCCACCTGTCATTGAGGAAGGCCCCATGTCAATTAGGAGTGCCCCATGACAATGTAGAGTGTCCCATGTCAATTAGGAGGGCCCCCTTTCAATTTGGATTGCCCCCTGTCAATGAGTAGTGCCCCCTGTCAATGAGGAATTCCGTCTATCAATAAGGAGTGCCCCTTGTCAATTAGGAGCTCCCCTGGCTTTTAGGAATGCCCCCTGCCCGTTAGGAGTGACCCCTGCAAATTAGGAGTGACCGCTGCCAATTAGGTGTGCACCCTGTCAATGAAGACTGCCCCCTGTCAATGAGAAACGCCCCATGTCAATTAGGAGCGTCCCGTGCCAATGAGTAGTGCCCCATTTCAATGAGGAGTGCCCCATGTCAATGACGATTGCCCCATGTCAATTAGGAGAGTCCCGTGCCAATTAGGAGTGTGCCCTGTCAATGAGGAGTGCAGCCTTTCAATGAGGAGTGCCCCCTGTCAATGAGGAGTGCCCGACCGTCAAAGAGGAGTGCCCCACATAAATGTGGAGTGGCCCCTGTCAATTAGGAGTAACCGCTGCCAATTAGGAGTGCACCCTGTCAATGACGAGTGCCCCCTGTCAATGAGGAGTGCCCCCCGTCAATGAGGAGTGCCACCTGTTAATTAGGAGTGCCACCTGACAGTTACGAGTGCCCCCTATCCAATTGGATTGCCCCCTGTCAATTAGCAGTAACCCCTGTCAAGTAAATTTAAAATTTACATTGTGTAAAATTACACTTAGCACATCAGATGTGTAAGTTTCCAGTATCATTCCAGACATTATACAAATTCAAAGTTATCCCAATGCAGTCTACTTTCAATAGGTTGTGCCCCTTGTCAATTCGGAGCTCCACCTGACAGTTAGGAATGCCCCCTGCCAATTCAGAGTTACCGCTGCCAATTAGGACTGCCCCCTGTCAATGAAGAGTGCCCCCTGTCAATGAGGAATGCCCCATGTCAATTAGGTGTGCCCCATGTCAATTAGGAATACTCACTTTGTCAATGAGGAGTGCCCCATGTCAATTAGGAGGGCCCCCTTTCAATTTGGATTGCCCCCTGTCAATGATGAGTGCCCCCTGTCAATGAGGAATTCCGTCTATCAATAAGGAGTGCCCCTTGTCAATTAGGAGCTCCCCTGGCTGTTAGGAATGCCCCCTGCCCATTAGGAGTGTCCCCTGCAGATTAGGAGTGACCGCTGCCAATTAGGTGTGCACCCTGTCAATGAAGACTGCCCCCTGTCAATGAGAAACGCCCCATCTCAATTTGGAGCGTCCCGTGCCAATGAGGAGTGCCCCATTTCAATGAGGAATGCCCCATGTCAATGAGGAATGCCCCATGTCAATTAGAAGAGTCCCGTGCCAATTCGGAGTGCGCCCTGTCAATGAGGAGTGCAGCCTTTCAATGAGGAGTGCCCCCTGTCAATGACGAGTGGCCCACCGTCAAAGATGAGTGCCCCCTATAAATCTGGAGTGGCCCCTGTCAATTAGGAGTAACCACTGCCAATTCGGAGTGCACCCTGTCAATGACGAGTGCCCCCTGTCAATGAGGAGTGCCCCGTCAATGAGGAGTGCCACCTGTTAATTAGGAGTGCCACCTGTCAGGTAGGAGTGCCCCCTTTCCATTTGGATTGCCCCCTGTCAATTAGCAGTAACCCCTGTCAATTAAATTTTAAATTTACATCTTCTTAAATTACACTTAGCAAATCAGATGTATAAGTTTCCAGTATCATTCCAGACATTATACAAATTCAAAGTTATCCCAATGCAGTCTACTTTCAATAAGCTGTGCGCCTTGTCAATTCGGAGCTCCACCTGACAGGAATGCCCCCTGCCAATTCGGAGTTACCGCTGCCAATTAGGACTGCCCCCTGTCAATGAGGAATGCCCCATGTCAATTAGGTGTGCCCCATGTCAATTAGGATGGCCCCCTGTCAATTAGGAGTCTCCCCGTCAATCTGGAGTGCCCCTTTTCAATTAGGAGTGCCCCTTGTCAACTACGACCTCCCCCCATCAATGAGTAGCGTCCCGTGTCAATTAAGAGGCCCTCCTAACAACTAGGAGTGCCCCCTGTCAATCAGGAATACTCCCTTTATCAATGAGGAATGCCCCATGTCAATTAGGTGTGCCCCATGTCAGTTAGGAGTGCCCCATGCCAATTTGGAATTCCCCCTGTCAATGAGGAGTGCCCCCTGTCAATGAGGTCTGCCCCCTATCAATTAGGAAGGCCTCCACGTCAATTAGGAGTGCCCGATGCCAATGAGGAGTGCACCCTGTCAATAAGGATTGCCCCCTGTCAATGAAGAGTGCCCCCTGTCAATTAGTCGTGCACCCTGTCAATTAGGACTGTCCCCTGGTAATTACGAGTGCACCCTGTCAATTAGGAGTGCCCCCTGCAAATGAGGTGTGCCCCCTGTCAGTTACAAGTTTCCCATGTCAATTGGAGTCTCCTGTCAATTGGAGTCCCCCTGTCAATTGGAGTGCCCCATGTCAATTGGAGTACTCCCTGTCAATTGGAGTGCCCCGTGTCAATTGGAGTCACCCTGTAAATTGGGGCGCCCCCTGCCAATTTGAGTGCCCCCAGTCAATTAGAAGTGCCCACTGTCAATGAGTGCGCGCTCTCAATAGGGAGTACCCACGGTCAATAAGGAGTACCTCCTGTCAATTAGGAGTGCCCCATGTCAATTAAGAGTACCCCATGTCAATCAGGAGGGCCTCATGCCAATGAGGTGTTCACCCAGTCAATGAGGAGTGCCCCCAGACAATGAGGAGTGCCCCAGGTCAATCAGGACTGCCCCGTGTCAATGGGAAGGCCCCTGTCAATGAGGAGTTACCCCAGTCAATATTTAGTATCCCCTGTCAATGAGGAGTGTACCCACCGCTCAAAGAGGAGTGCCCCACTGTCAATGAGGAGTGCATCCCCGTCAATTATGATTCCCCCCCACGTCAAAGATGAGTGCCCACACGTCAATTAGGAGAGTGCCCTGTCAATCAGGAGTGCCCCCTGTAAATTAGGTCTGCTCCTGTCAATTAGAAGTGCCCACTGTCAATTAGGAGTGCCACCGTGTCAATTGGAATGCCCCCTGTCAATGAGGATATCCCCCTGTCAATGAGGAGAGCCACCTGTCAATGAGGAGTACCGCCTGTCAGTTAGGAGTTACCCATGTCAATTGGAGTCCACCTGTCAATTGGAGTGCCCCGTGTCAATTGGAGTACCCCCTGTTAATTGGAGCGGCCCCTGTCAATTAGGAGTGCCCCTTTCCAATTAGGAGCGCCCCCTGCCAATTAGGAGCGACCCCTGCCAAATAGGATCGACCCCTGTCAATGAGGAGCGCCCGCTGTCAATCAGGAGTGCCCGCCGTCAATGAGAAGTGCCCCCTGTCAATTAGGTCTGCCCCAGTCAAAATGGAGTGCTCCCGGTCAATGAGGAGATCCCCCTGTCAATTAGGAGTGCACCGTTTCATTGAGGAGTGCCACCTTGTCAATTGGAGTGCCCCCAGTCAATGAGGAGTGCCGCCAGTCAATTTGAGTGCGCTCTGTCAATGACGAGTTCCCCCTGTCAATGAGGAGTCCCCGATGTCAATTGCAGTCCCCCCTGTCAATGGGGAGTGCCCCCTGTCAATGGGGAGTGCCCCCTGTGAATGAAGTGTGCCCCCTTTCAACGAGGATTGCCCCCTGTCAATGAGGAGTGCCGCCTGTCTATAAGGAGTGCCCCCTATCAAATAGGAGCGCCAACAGGTCAATTAGGAGTGCCCGATACCAATGAGGAGTGCATCCTGTCAATAAGGATTGCCCCCTGTCAATGAGGAGTGCCCGCTGTCAATGAGGAATGCCCCCTGTCAATGGGGAGTGCCCCCTGTCAATGAGGAGTGCCCCCTGTCAATGAGGAGTGACCCCTGTCAAGTAGTCGTGCAGCCTGTCAATTAGGACTGTCCCCTGCCAAATACGAGTGCGCCCTGTCAATTAGATGTGCCCGCTGACAATGAGGAGTGCCCCCTGTCAGTTACGAGTTTCCCCTGTCAATTGGAGTCCCCCTGTCAATTGGATTCCCCCTGTCAATTGGAGTGCCCCGTGTCAATTGCAGTGCCCCCTTCAATTGGGGCGCCCCCTGACATTTTGAGTGCCCCCTGTCAATTAGAAGTGCCCACTATCAATAATGAGTGCCCGCTGTCAGTAGGGAGTGCCCCCTGTCAATCAGGGGGGGGCCCATCCCAATGCGCAGTGCCCCAACTCAATGAGGAGTGGTCCCTTGCAATTAGGAGCGCCCCTGTAAATGAGGACTGCCCCATGTCAATAAGGAGCGGCCCTTGTCAATTAGGAGTGCCCGCTGTCAATGAGGAGTTCCCCAGTCAATATTTAGTGGCCCTTGTCAATGAGGAGTGCCCCCCCCCCACACAGCCGCTGAAAGACGAGTGCCCCACTGTCAATGAGGAGTGCATCCCCCTCAATGAGGATTCCCCCAAGTCAAAGTGGAGGCCCACCAGTCAATGAGAGGAGTGACCCAGTCAATGATGAGTGCACCCCCCCGTCAATGAAGGGTGCCCCACCGTCAATGAGGAGTCTCCCCCTGTTAGTTATGATTGCCCCCATGTCAATGAAGAGTTCTCCCTGTCAATGAGGTGTGCCCCCCACCAATGTGGAGAGCCCCTTGTCAATGAGGAATGCCCCCTGTCAATGAGGATTGCCCCCTGTCAATGACGAGTGCCCCCTGTCAATGACGAGTGCCCCCTGTCAATGAGGAGTGCCCTCAGTCAATTAGGAGTATCCCCTTTCAATTGGGGTGCCCCCTGTCAATGAGGAGCGCCCCTGTAAATTAGGACTGCCCCCTGTCACTGAGGAGCGGCCCTTGTCAATTAGGAGCGCCCCCTGTCAATGAGGAGTTCCCCAGTCAATATTTAGTGTCCCTTGTCAATGAGGAGTGCCCCCTCCGCTCAAAGAGGAGTGCCCCACTGTCAATGAGGAGTGCATCCCCGTCAATGAGGATTCCCCCACGTCAAAGAGGAGTGCCCGCCCCGTCAATGAAGGTTGCCCTACCGTCAATGAGGAGTCTCCCCCTGTTAGTTATGAGTGCCTCCATGTCAATGAAGAGTTCCCCCTGTCAATGAGGTGTGCCCCCTGTTAATTAGGAGTGTCCCCTGTCAATTTGGATTGCCACCGTGTCAATTGGAGTGCACCCCGTCAATTAGGAGTGCACCTTTTCAATAAGGATTGCCCCCTGTCAATTGGAGTGCACTATGTCAATGAGGAGTGCCCCCTATCAATTGGAGTGCACTCTGTCAATGAGGAGTGCCCCCTGTCAATTGGAGTGCACTATGTCAATGAGGAGTGCACCCTGTCAATAAGGATTGCCCCCTGTCAAAGAAGAGAGCCCCCTGTCATTTTGGAGTCCCTCCCTGTCAGTGAGGATTACCCTCTGTCATTTAGGAGGACCCGCTGTCAATTCGAAGTGCCCGCTGTCCTTATGGAGTGTTCCCTGCCAATTAGGAGTGACACTTGACAATTACGAATGTCCCCTACCATTTAGGAGTGACCCCTGACAGGTAGGAGTGCCCCCTGTCAATTTAGAGTACCCCTTGTCAGTTAGGAGTTACCCATGTCAATTGGAGTCCACCTGTCAATTGGAGTGCCCTATGTCAATTGGAGTTCCCCCTGTTAATTGGAGCGGCCCCTGTCAATTAGGAGTGCCCCTTTTAAATTAGGAGCGCCCCCTGCCAATTAGGAGCGACCCCTGCCAAATAGGATCGACCCCTGTCAATGAGGAGCGCCCGCTGTCAATCAGGAGTGCCCGCTGTCAATGAGAAGTGCCCCCTGTCAATTAGGTCTGCCCCAGTCAAAATGGAGTGCTCCCGGTCAATGAGCAGATCCCCCTGTCAATTAGGAGTGCACCCCTTCATTGAGGAGTGCCACCTTGTCAATTGGAGTGCCCCCTGTCAATGAGGAGTGCCCCCAGTCAATTTGAGTGCGCTCTGTCAATGACGAGTTCCCCCTGTCAATGAGGAGTACCCGATGTCAATTGCAGTCCCCCTGTCAATAAGGAGTGCCCCCTGTCAATAGGGAGTGCCCCCTGTGAATGAAGTGTGCCCCCTTTCAACGAGGATTGCCCCCTGTCAATGAGGAGTGCCCTCTGTCAATGAAGAGTGCCCCCTGTCAATGAGGAGTGACCCCTGTCAAGTAGTCGTGCACCCTGTCAATTAGGACTGTTCCCTGCCAAATGCGAATGCGCCCTGTCAATTAGGTGTGCCCGCTGCCAATGAGGAGTGCCCCCTGTCAGTTACGAGTTTCCCCTGTCAATTGAAGTCCCCCTGTCAATTGGAGTCCCCCTGTCAATTGGAGTGCCCCGTGTCAATTGCAGTGCCCCCTTCAATTGGGGCGCCCCCTGACATTTTGAGTGCCCCCTGTCAATTAGAAGTGCCCACTATCAATAATGAGTGCCCGCTGTCAATAGGGAGTGCCCCCTGTCAATCAGGGGGGCCCATCCCAATGCGCAGTGCCCCAACTCAATGAGGAGTGGTCCCTTGCAATTAGGAGCGCCCCTGTAAATTAGGACTGCCCCATGTCAATAAGGAGCGGCCCTTGTCAATTAGGAATGCCCGCTGTCAATGAGGAGTTCCCCAGTCAATATTTAGTGGCCCTTGTCAATGAGGAGTGCCCCCCCCCGCTCAAAGACGAGTGCCCCACTGTCAATGAGGAGTGCATCCCCGTCAATGAGGATTCCCCCACGTCAAAGAGGAGGCCCACCAGTCAATGAGAGGAGTGACCCAGTCAATGATGAGTGCACCCCCCCGTCAATGAAGGGTGCCCCACCGTCAATGAGGAGTCTCCCCCTGTTAGTTATGATTGCCCCCATGTCAATGAAGAGTTCCCCCTGTCAATGAGGTGTGGCCCCCACCAATGTGGAGAGCCCCTTGTCAATGAGGAATGCCCCCTGTCAATGAGGATTGCCCCCTGTCAATGACGAGTGTCCCCTGTCAATGAGGAGTGCCCTCAGTCAATTAGGAGTATCCCCTTTCAATTGGGGTGCCCCCTGTCAGTAAGGAGCGCCCACTGTCTGTTAGGAGCAGCCCCTGTCAGTTACGAGCGCCCCCCGTCAATTAGAAGTGCCCCTGCCAATTAGGAGCGAACCCTGTCATAGAGGAGCGAACCCTTTCAATGAGGAGCGCCCGCTGTCAATGAGGAGTGCCCCCCTGTCATTGAGGTGTGCCCCCTGTCAATTAGGTCTGCCCCTGTCAATTAGGAGTGTCCCTTGTAAATTAAGAGTGCCACTGTGACATTTGGAGCGACCCCTGTCAATGAGGAGCGCCCGCTGTCAATGAGGAGTGCCCCCTGTCAATGAGGAGGGCCCCTGTCAATTCGGACTGCCCCTGTCGATTAGGAGTGCCCCCTGTCAATTAGGAGTGCCCCCTGTCAATTAGGAGTGCCCCCTGTCAATTGGAGTGCACCCCGTCAATTAGGAGTACACCCTTTCAATGAGGAGTGCCCCCTGTCAATTGGAGTGTACTATGTCAATTAGGAGTGCCCCCTGTCAATGAGGAGTGCCGCCTGTCATTTAGGAGTCCCCCCTGTCAGTGAGGATTGCCCTCTGTCATTTAGAACTGCCCGCTGTCAATTCGGAGTGCCCGCTGTCATTATGGAGTGTTCCAAGACAATTAGGAGTGACCCTTGACAATTACGAACGTCCCCTACCATTTAGGAGTGACCCCTGACAAGTAGGAGTGCCCCCTCTCAATTTAGAATACCCCCTGTCAGTTAGGAGTTCCACATGTCATTTGGAGTTCCCCCTGTCAATTGGAGTGGCCCCTGCCAGTTCGAGTACCCCCTATCAAATAGGAGCGCCTACATGTCAATTAGGAGTGCCCGATGCCAATGAGGAGTGCATCCTGTCAATAAGGATTGCCCCCTGTCAATGAGGAGTGCCCGCTGTCAATGAGGAGTGCCCCCTGTCAATGAGGAGTGCCCCTGTCAATGAGGAGTGCCCCCTGTCAATTAGGAGTGCCCCCTGTCAATTAGGAGTGCCCCCTGTCAATTGGAGTGCACCCCGTCAATTAGGAGTACACCCTTTCAATGAGGAGTGCCCCCTGTCAATTGGAGTGTACTATGTCAATTAGGAGTGCCCCCTGTCAATGAGGAGTGCCGCCTGTCATTTAGGAGTCCCCCCTGTCAGTGAGGATTGCCCTCTGTCATTTAGAACTGCCCGCTGTCAATTCGGAGTGCCCGCTGTCATTATGGAGTGTTCCAAGACAATTAGGAGTGACCCTTGACAATTACGAACGTCCCCTACCATTTAGGAGTGACCCCTGACAAGTAGGAGTGCCCCCTCTCAATTTAGAATACCCCCTGTCAGTTAGGAGTTCCACATGTCATTTGGAGTTCCCCCTGTCAATTGGAGTGGCCCCTGCCAGTTCGAGTACCCCCTATCAAATAGGAGCGCCTACATGTCAATTAGGAGTGCCCGATGCCAATGAGGAGTGCATCCTGTCAATAAGGATTGCCCCCTGTCAATGAGGAGTGCCCGCTGTCAATGAGGAGTGCCCCCTGTCAATGAGGAGTGCCCCTGTCAATGAGGAGTGCCCCCTGTCAATGAGGAGTGCCCCCTGTCAATGAGGAGTGACACCTGTCAATTAGTCGTGCACCCTGTCAGTTAGGACTGTCCCCTGCCAATTACGAGTGCGCCCTATCAATTAGGAGTGCCCGCTGCCAATGAGGAGCGCCCCCTGTCAGTTACGAGTTCCCCTGTCAATTGGAGTCCCCCTGTCAATTGGAGTCCCCCTGTCAATTGGAGTCCCCCTGTCAATTGGCGCGCACCGTGTCAATTGGAGTGGCCCCTTCAATTGGAGCGCCCCCTGACATTTTGAGTGCCCTTTGACAATTAGAAGTGCCCACTGTCAATAATGAGTGCCCGCTGTCAATAGGGAGTGCCCCCTGTCAATCAGGGGGGCCCCATCCCAATGCGGAGTGCCCCAACTCAATGAGGAGTGCCCCCTTGCAATGAGGAGCGCCCCTGTAAATTAGGACTGCCCCATGTCAATAAGGAGCGGCCCTTGTCAATTAGGAGCGCCCCCTGTCAACGAGGAGTTCCGCAGTCAATATTTAGTGGCCCTTGTCAACGAGGAGTGCCCCCCCCCCTCCGCTCAAAGAGGAGTGCCCCACTGTCAATGAGGAGTGCATCCCCGTCAATGAGGATTCCCCCACGTCAAAGAGGAGTGCCCACCAGTCAATGAGAGGAGCGCCCCAGTCAATGATGAGTGCCCCTCCCCGTCAATGAAGGGTGCCCCACCGTCAATGAGGAGTCTCCCCCTGTTAGTTATGAGCGCCTCCATGTCAATGAAGAGTTCCCCCTGTCAATGAGGTGTGCCCCCTATCAATGTGGAGAGCCCCTTGTCAATGAGGAATGGCCCCTGTCAATGAGGATTGCCCCCTGTCAATGACGAGTGCCCCCTGTCAATGAGGAGTGCCCTCAGTCAATTAGGAGTATCCCCTTTCAATTGGGGTGCCCCCTGTCAGTAAGGAGCGCCCCCTGTCAGTTAGGAGCACCCCCTGTCAGTTAGGAACGCCCCCTGTCAATTAGGAGCGCCACCTGACAATTAGGAGCGACCTCTGTCATAGAGGAGCGACCCCTGTCAATGAGGAGTGCCCCCTGTCTTTGAGGTGTGCCCCCTGTCAATTAGGTATGCCCCTGGCAATTACGAATGCCCCTTGTCAATTAGGAGTGCCACTGTGACAATTGGAGCGACCCCTGTCAATGAGGAGCGCCCGCTGTCAATGAGGAGTGACCCCTGTCAATTAGTCGTGCACCCTGTCAGTTAGGACTGTCCCCTACGAATTACGAGTGCGCCCTGTCAATTAGGAATGCCCGCTGCCAATGTGGAGCGCCCCCTGTCAGTTAGGAGTTCCCCCTGTCAATTGGAGTCCCCCTGACAATTGGAGTCCCCCTGTCAATTGGAGTGCACCGTGTCAATTAGAGTGCCCCCTTCAATTGGAGCGCCCCCTGATATTTTGAGTGCACTCTGTCAATTAGAAGTGCCCACTGTCAATAATGAGTGCCCGCTGTCAATAGGGAGTGCCCCCTGTCAATCAGGGGGGCCCCATCCCAATGCGGAGGGCCCCAACTCAATGAGGAGTGCCCCCTTGCAATGAGGAGCGCCCCTGTAAATTAGGACTGCCCCCTGTCACTGAGGAGCGGCCCTTGTCAATTAGGAGCGCCCCCTGTCAATGAGGAGTTCCCCAGTCAATATTTAGTGACCCTTGTCAATGAGGAGTGCCCCCTCCGCTCAAAGAGGAGTGCCCCACTGTCAATGAGGAGTGCATCCCCGTCAATGAGGATTCCCCCACGTCAAAGAGGAGTGCCCCCCCCCGTCAATGAAGGTTGCCCTACCGTCAATGAGGAGTCTCCCCCTGTTAGTTATGAGTGCCTCCATGTCAATGAAGAGTTCCCCCTGTCAATGAGGTGTGCCCCCTGTCAATTAGGAGTGTCCCCTGTCAATTTGGATTGCCACCGTGTCAATTGGAGTGCACCCCGTCAATTGGGAGTGCACCTTTTCAATGAGGAGGGCCCCCTATCAATTGGAGTGCACTATGTCAATTAGGAGCGACCCCTGTCAATGAGGAGCGCCCGCTGTCAATCAGGAGTGCCCGCTGTCAATGAGAAGTGCCCCCTGTCAATTAGGTCTGCCCCAGTCAAAATGGAGTGCTCCCGGTCAATGAGGAGATCCCCCTGTCAATTAGGAGTGCACCCTTTCATTGAGGAGTGCCACCTTGTCAATTGGAGTGCCCCCTGTCAATGAGGAGTGCCCCCAGTCAATTTGAGTGCGCTCTGTCAATGACGAGTTCCCCCTGTCAATGAGGAGTACCCGATGTCAATTGCAGTCCCCCCTGTCAATAAGGAGTGCCCCCTGTCAATAGGGAGTGCCCCCTGTGAATGAAGTGTGCCCCCTTTCAACGAGGATTGCCCCCTGTCAATGAGGAGTGCCGCCTGTCTATCAGGAGTGCCCCCTATCAAATAGGAGCGCCTACAGGTAAATTAGGAGTGCCCGATGCCAATGAGGAGTGCATCCTGTCAATAAGGATTGCCCCCTGTCAATGAGGAGTGCCCGCTGTCAATGAGGAGTGCCCCCTGTCAATGAGGAGTGCCCCCTGTCAATGTGGAGTGCCCCCTGTCAATGAAGAGTGCCCCCTGTCAATGCGGAGTGACCCCTGTCAATTCGTCGTGCACCCTGTCAGTTAGGACTGGCCCCTGCCAATTACGAGTGCGCCCTGTCAATTAGGAGTGCCCGCTGCCAATGAGGAGCGCCCCCTGTCAGTTAGGAGTTCCCCCTGTCAATTGGAGTCCCCCTGTCAATTGGAGACTCCCTGTCAATTGGAGTGCACCGTGTCAATTGGAGTGCCCCTTCAATTGGAGCGCCCCCTGATATTTTGAGTGCCCTCTGTCAATTAGAAGTGCCCACTGTCAATAATGAGTGCCCGCTGTCAATAGGGAGTGCCCCCTATCAATCAGGGGGGCCCATCCCAATGCGGAGTGCCCCAACTCAATGAGAAGTGCCCCCTTGCAATGAGGAGCGCCCCTGTAAATTAGGACTGCCCCCTGTCAATGAGGAGCGGCCCTTGTCAATTAGGAGCGCCCCCTGTCAATGAGGAGTTCCCCAGTCAATATTTAGTGACCCTTGTCAATGAGGAGTGCCCCCTCCGCTCAAAGAGGAGTGCCCCACTGTCAATGAGGAGTGCATCCCCGTCAATGAGGATTCCACCACGTCAAAGAGGAGTGCCCCCCCGTCAATGAAGGTTGCCCCACCGTCAATGAGGAGTCTCCCTCTGTTAGTTATGAGTGCCTCCATGTCAATGAAGAGTTCCCCCTGTCAATGAGGTGTGCCCCCTATCAATGTGGAGAGCCCCTTGTCAATGAGGAATGCCCCCTTTCAATGAGGATTGCCCCCTGTCAATGACGAGTGCCCCCTGTCAAGGAGGAGTGCCCTCTGTCAATTAGGAGTATCCCCTTTCAATTGGGGTGCGCCCTGTCAGTAAGGAGCGCCCCCTGTCAGTTAGGAGCACCCCCTGTCAGTTAGGAGCGCCCCCTGTCAATTAGGATCGCCCCCTGACAATTAGGAGCGGCCCCTGTCATAAAGGAGCGACCCCTGTCAATGAGGAGCGCCCGCTGTCAATGTGGAGTGCCCCCTGTCTTTGAGGTGTGCCCCCTGTCAATTAGGTATGCCCCTGGCAATTAGGAATGCCCCTTGTCAATTAGGAGTGCCACTGTGACAATTGGAGCGACCCCTGTCAATGAGGTGCGCCCGCTGTCAATGAGGACTGTCCCCTGTCAATGAGGAGGGCCCCTGTCAATTCATACTGCCCCTGTTAATTAGGAGTGTCCCCTGTCAATTTGGATTGCCACCGTGTCAATTGGAGTGCACTATGTCAATTAGGAGTGCACCTTTTCAATGAGGAGTGCCCCCTGTCAATTCGAGTGCACTATGTCAATGAGGAGTGCACTCTGTCAATAAGGATTGCCCCCTGTCAAAGAAGGCAGCCCCCTGTCATTTTGGAGTCCCTCCCTGTCAGTGAGGAATACCCTCTGTCATTTAGGAGTACCCGCTGTCAATTCGGAGTGTCCGCTGTCCTTATGGAGTGTTCCCTGCCAATTAGGAGTGACACATGACAATTACGAATGTCCCCTACCATTTAGAAGTGACCCCTGACAGGTAGGAGTGCCCCCTGTCAATTTAGAGGACCCCCTGTCAGTTAGGAGTTCCCCATGTCAATTGGAGTTCCCCGTGTCAATTGCAGTGGCCCCTGCCAGTTCGAGTACCTCCTATCAAATAGGAGCGTCTACATGTCAATTAGGAGTGCCGGATGCCAATGAGGAGAGCATCCTGTCAATAAGGATTGCCGCCTGTCAATGAGGAGTGCCCGCTGTCAATGTGGAGTGCCACCTGTCAATGAGGAATGCCCCCTGTCAATTAGTCTTGCACCCTGTCAATTAGGACTGTTCCCTGCCAATTACGAGTGCGGCCTGTCAATTTGGAGTGCCCGCTGCCAATGAGGAGCGCCCCCTGTCAGTTAGGAGTTCCCCCTGTCAATTGGAGTCCCCCTGACAATTGGAGTCCCCCTGTCAATTGGAGTGCACCGTGTCACTTGGAGTGCCCCCTTCAATTGGGGCGCCCCCTGCCATTTTGAGTGCCCTCTGTCAATTAGAAGTGCCCACTGTCAATAATGAGTGCCCGCTGTCAATAGGGAGTGCCCCCTGTCAATCAGGGGGGCCCCATCCCAATGCGGAGTGCCCCAATTCAATGAGGAGTGCCCCCTTGCAATTAGGAGCGCCCCTGTAAATTAGGACTGCCCCCTGTCAATGAGGCGCGGCCCTTGTCAAATAGGAGCGCCCCCTGTCAATGAGGAGTTCCCCAGTCAATATTTAGTGTCCCTTGTCAATGAGGATGCCCTCAACGCTCAAAGAGGAGTGCCCCACTGTCAATGAGGAGTGCATCCCCGTCAATGAGGATTTCCCCACGTCAAAGAGGAGTGCCCACCATTCAATGAGAGGAGCGCCCCAGTCAATGAAGGGTGCCCCCGGTCAATGAAGGGTGCCCCACCGTCAATGAGGAGTCTCCCCCTGTTAGTTATGAGTCCCCCATGTCAATGTAGAGTTCCCCCTGTCAATGAGTTGTGCCCTCTATCAATGTGGAGAGCCCCTTGTCTATGAGGAATGTCCCCTCTCAATGAGGATTGTCCCTTGTCAATGACGTGTGCCCCCTGTCAATGAGGAGTGCCCTCTTGCAATTGGGAGTATCCCCTTTCAATTAGGGTGCCCGCTGTCAGGATGGAGCGCCCCCGATCTGTTAGGAGCTACCCCTGTCAGTTAGGAGCGCCCCCTGTCAATTCGGAGCGCCCCCTACCAATTAGGAGCGACCCCTGTCATAGAGGAGCGACCCCTGACAATGAGGAGCGCCCGCTGTCAATGAGGAGTGCCCCCTGTCATTGAGGTGTGCCCCCTGTCAATTAGGTCTGCCCCTGGCAATTAGGAGTGCCCCTTGTCAATTAGGAGTGCCACTGTGACAATTGGAGCGACTCCTGTCAATGAGGAGCGCCCGCTGTCAATGAGGAGTGCCCCCTGTCAATGAGGAGGGCCCCTGTCAATTCGGACTGCCCGTGTCAATTAGGAGTGCCCCCTGTCAATTAGGAGTGCCCCCTGTCAGTTTGGAGTGCCACCATGTCAATTGGAGTGCACCCCGTCAATTAGGAGTGCACCCTTTCAATGAGGAGTGCCCCCTGTCAATTGGAGTGCACTATGTCAATGAGGAGTGCCCCCTGTTAATGAGGAGTGCCCCCTGTCAATGAGGCGTGCCCCCTGTCAATTGGAGTGCACTATGTCAATGAGGAGTGCCCTCTGTCAATGAGGAGTGCACCCTGTCAATTGGAGTGCACTATGTCAATGAGGGGTGCACTCTGTCAATAAGGATTGCCCCCTGTCAATGAAGAGTGCCCCCTGTCATTTAGGAGTCCCCCTGTCAGTGAGGACTGCCCCCTGTCATTTAGGAGTGCCCGCTGTCAATTCGGAGTGCCCGCTCTCATTATGGAGTGTTCCCTGCCAATTAGGAGTGACCCTTGACAATTACGAACGTCCCCTACCATTTAGGAGTGACCACTGACAAGTAGGAGTGCCCCCTGTCAATTTAAAGTACCCCCTGTCAGTTCGGAGTTCCCCATGTTATTTGGAGTTCCCCCTGTCAATTGGAGCGGCCCCTGCCAGTTCGAGTACCCCCTGTCAATTAGGAGTGCCCCATGTCAATTAGGAGTACCCATGTCAATTTGGAGTGCCCCATGCCAAGGAGGCGTGCATCCTGTCAATTATGAGTGCTCCCTGTCAATTGGAGTGCCCCCTGCCAACTGGAGTGCACCCTGTCAATTAGATGTGCCCACAGTCAATATGGAGTGCCCCCTGTCAATAAGGAGCGCCTCCTGTCAACTAGGAGTGCCCCATGTCAATTAGGAGCGCCCCCATGTCAATTAGGAGTGCCCCATGTCAATGAGGAGTGCAGCCTGTCAATGAGGATTGCCCCCTGTCAATGAGGAGCGCCCCCTGTCAATGAGGATTGCCCCCTGTCAATGAGGAGTGCCCCCTGTCAATGAGGAGTGCCCCCTGTCAATTAGGACTGTCCACTGTCAATTAGGAGCGCCCCCATGTCAATTAGGAGTGTCCCATGCCAATGCGGATTGCCCCCTGTCAATGAGGATTGTCCCCTGTCAATGAGGAGAGCCCCCTGTCAATGAGGAGTGCCCCCTGTCAATGAGGAGTGCCCCTTTCAGTTAGGAGAGCCCGCTTTCAATGAGGAGCGCCCCCTGTCAATGCGGAGTGCCCCCTGTCAACGAGGAGTGTCCCCTGTCAATTTGGAGTGCCCCCTGTCATTTAGGAGTGCCCCCTGTCAATTAGGAGTACCCCCTTTCAATTAAGAATGCCACTTGTCAGTTAGGAGCTCCCCCTGTCAGGTAGGAATGCCCCTGTCAATTAGGAGTGCCCGCTGTCATTTTAGAGAGTCCCCTGACACGTAGCAGTGACCCCTGACAATTAGGAGTGACCCCTGCCAATTAGGAGTGCCCCCTTTCTATTAGGAGTGCCCCTTGTAAATTATGAGCCACCCTGTCAATTTGGAGTGGCCCCGTCAATAAGGAATGCCCACTGTCAATAAGGAGTGTCCCCGGACAATTAGCAGTGCCCCATATCAATTAGGAGTGCCCCATGTCAAATAGAAGTGCCCCCTGTCAATTAGTAGTGCCCCCTGTCAATTGGGAGGCCCCTGACAATGAGGATTAGCCCCCGTGAATGAGGAGTGCCCCACCGTCAATGAGGAGTGCCCCATATACATAAGGAGTGCCCCCAGTCAAATAGGAGTTCCCCCTGTCAATTAGGAGTGCCCCCTGTCAATGAGGAGTGCCCTCTGTCAATGAGGAATGCCCCTTTTCAATGAGGAGTGCCTCCTGTCAATTAGGAGTGTCCCCTGTCAATTTGGAGTGCCCCCTGTCAATTTGGAGTGCCCCCTGTCAATTAGGAGTGCCCCCTTTCAGCTCGGAGCTCCCCCTGTCAGTTAGGAGTGCCTCATGTCAATTAGGAATGCCCGCTGTCATGTTGCAGTGTCCCCCTGACACTTAGGAGTGACCCCTGACAATTAGGAGTGACCCCTGTCAATTTGGAGTTCCTGCTGTCAATGTGGCGTGCCCCCTGTCAATTTGGATTGCCCCCTGTCAATGAGCAGTGCCCCCTTTCAATGAGGAGTACCCCCTGTCAATGAGGAGAGCCCACTTTCAATGAAGACTGCCCCCTTCCAATGAGGACTGCCCCCTGACAATGAGGTGTGCCCTCTATCAATGAGGAGCGCCTCCATGTCAATTAGGAGTGCCCGATGCCAATGAGGAGTGCCGCCTGTCAATAGGGATTGCCCCTGTCAATGAAGAGTGCCCGCTTTCAATGACGAGCGCCTCCTGTCAATGATGAGTGCCCCCTGTCAATGAGGAGTGCCCCCTGTCAATTAGGATTGCCCTCTGTCATTTAGGAGTGCCCTCTGTCATTTAGGAGTGCCGCTGTCAATTTGGAGTACCCCCTTTCAATTAAGAGTGTCCCTTGTCAGTTAGGAGCTCCCTCCGTCAGTTAGGACTGCCCCCTGTCAATTAGGTGTTCCCGCTGTCATTTTAGAGTGTGGCCTGACAATTAGTAGTGACCCCTGTCAATTTGGTGTTCCCCCTGTCAATTTGGAGTACCCCTGTCAATTTGGACTGCTCCCTGTCAATTTGGAGTACCCCCTGTCAATTAGTCGTTCATCCTGTCAATTAGGACTGTCCCCTGGTAATTACGAGTGCCCCCTGTCAATTAGGAGTGCCCCCTGCCAATGAGGAGTGCCCCCTGTCTGTTACAAGTTTCCCATGTCAATTGGAGTCCCCTGTCAATTGGAGTCCCCTGTCAATTGGAGTCCCCCTGTAAATTGGGGCGCCCCCTGCCAATTTGAGTGCCCCAGTCAATTGGAAGTACCCACTGTCTATAATGAGTGCCCGCTGTCAATAGGGAGTGCCCACGATCAATAAGGATTACCTCCTGTCAATTAGGAGTGCCCCATGTCAATTAGGAGAACCCCATGTCAATCAGGAGGGCCCCATGCAAATGAGGTGTGCAACCAGTCAATGAGGAGTGCCCCCAGACAATGAGGAGTGCCCCAGGTCAATCAGGACTACCCCCTGTCCATGTGGAGGCCCCTGTCAATGAGGAGATCCCCTTGTTAACTAGGAGGGCCCCCTGTCAATGAGGTGATCCCCCAGTCAATATTTAGTATCCCCTGTCAATGAGGAGTGTCCCCACCGCTCAAAGAGGAGTGTCCCACTGTCAGTGTGGAGTGCATCCCCGTCAATTAGGATTCCCCCCACGTCAAAGATGAGTGCCCACCCGTCAATTAGGAGAGCGCCCTATCAATGAGGAGTGCCCCCTGCTAATTAGGTCTGCCCCTGTAAATTAGGAGTTCCCACTGTCAATTAGGAGTGCCACCGTGTCAATTGGAATGCGCCCTGTCAATGAGGATATCCCCCTGTCAATGAAGAGTGCCACCTGTCAATGAGGAGTACCGCCGGTCAGTTAGGAGTTACCCATGTCAATTGGAGTCCAGCTGTCAATTGGAGTGCCACGTGTCAATTGGAGTACCCCCTGTTAATTGGAGCGCACCCTGTCAATTAGGAGTGCCCATTTTAAATTAGGAGCGCCCCCTGCCAATTAGGAGCGACCCCTGCCAAGTAGGATCAACCCCTGTCAATGAGGAGCGCCCGCTGTCAATCAGGAGTGCCTGCTGTCATTGAGGAGAGGCCCCTGTCAATTAGGTCTGCCGCTGTCAAAATGGAGTGCCCCCGGGCAATGAGGAGAACCCCCTGTCAAATAGGAGCGACCCCTGCCAAATAGGGTCGACCCCTGTCAATGAGGAGCGCCCGCTGTCAATCAGGAGTGCCTGCTGTCATTGAGGAGTGGCCCCTGTCAATTAGGACTGCCCCTGTCAAAATGGAGTGCCCCCGGGTAATGAGGAGAACCCCCTGTCAATTAGGAGTGCATCCTTTCAATGAGGAGTGCCACCGTGTCAATTGGAGTGCCCCCTGTCAATGAGCAGTGCCCCCTGTCAATTTGAGTGCGCTCTGTCAATGAGGAGTTCCCCCTGTCAAAGAGGAGTCCCCGATGTCAATTGCAGTGCCCCCGTCAATAAGGAGTGCCCCCTGTCAATAGGGAGTGCCCCCTGTCAACGGAGAGTGCCCCCTTTCAATGAGGATTGCCCCGTGTCAATGAGGAATGCCGCCTGTCAATCAGGAGTGCCCCCAATCAATTAGGAGCGCCTACATGTCAATTATGAGTGGCCGATGCCAATAAGGGGTGCATCCTGTCAATACGGATTCCCCCCTGTCAATGAGGAGTGCCCCCTGTCAATGAGGAGTGCCCCCTGTCAATGAGGAGTGACCCCTATCAATTAGTCCTGCACCCTGTCAATTAGGACTGTCCCCTGCCAATTATGAGTGCGCCCTGTCAATTAGGAGTGCCCGCTGACAATGAGGAGCGCCCCCTGTCAGTTACCAGTTCCCCCTGTCAATTGGAGTCCCCCTGTCAATTGGAGTCCCCTGGTCAATTGGAGTGCCCCGTGTCGATTGGAGTGCCCCCTTCAATTGGGGCTCCCCCTGAAATTTTGAGTGCCCTCTGTCAATTAGAAGTGCCCACTGTCAATAATGAGTGCCCGCTGTCAATAGGGAGTGCCCCCTGTCAATCAGGGGGGCCCCATCCCAATGCGGAGTGCCCCAACTCAATGAGGAGTGCCCCCTTGCAATTAGGAGCGCCCCTGTAAACTAGGACTGCCCCCTGTCAATGAGGCGCGGCCCTTGTCAAATAGGAGTGCCCCCTGTCAATGAGGAGTTCCCCAGTCAATATTTAGTGTCCCTTGTCAATGAGGATGCCCTCAACGCTCAAAGAGGAGTGCCCCACTGTCAATGAGGAGTGCATCCCCGTCAATGAGAATTCCCCCACGTCAAAGAGGAGTGCCCACCAGTCAATGAGAGGAGCGCCCCAGTCAATGAAGGGTGCCCCACCGTCAATTCGGAGTCTCCCCCTGTTAGTTATGAGTGCCCCCATGTCAATGAAGAGTTCCCCCTGTCAATGAGGTGTGCCCCCTATCAATGTGGAGAGCCGCTTGTCAATGAGGAATGCCCCCTGTCAATGAGGATTGCCCCCTGTCAATGACGAATGCCCCCTGTCAATGAGGAGAGCCCTCAGTCAATTAGGAGTATCCCCTTTCAATTGGGGTTCCCCTGTCAGTAAGGAGCGCCCCCTGTCTGTTAGGAGCACCCCCTGTCAGTTAGGAGCGCCCCCTGTCAATTAGGAGCGCCCCCTACCAATTTGGAGCGACCCCTGTCATAAAGGAGCGACCCCTGTCAATGAGGAGCGCCCGCTGTCAATGAGGAGTGCCCCCTGTCAATGAGGAGGGCTCCTGTCAATTCGGGCTGCCCCTGTCAATTAGGAGTGCCCCCTGTCAATTAGGAGTGCTCCCTGTCAATTTGGAGTGCCACCGTGTCATTTGGCGTGCACCCCGTCAATTAGGAGTGCACCCTTTCAATGAGGAGTGCCCCCTGTCAATTGGAGTGCACTATGTCAATGAGGAGTGCACTCTGTCATTAAGGATTGCCCCCTGTCAATGTAGAGTGCCCCCTGTCATTTAGGAGTCCCCCCTGTCAGTGAGGATTGCCCTCTGTCATTTATGAGTACCCGCTGTCAATTCGGAGTACCCGCTGTCATTATGGAGTGTTCCCTGCCAATTAGGAGTGACCCTTGACAATTACGAACGTCCCCTACCATTTAGGAGTGACCCCTGACAGGTAGGAGTGCCCCCTGTCAATTTAGAATACCCCCTGTCAGTTAGGAGTTCCCCATGTCAATTGGACTTCCCCCTGTCAATTGGAGTGGCCCCTGCCAGTTCGAGTACCCCCTGTCAATTAGGAGTGCCCCATGTCAATTAGGAGTACCCATGTCAATTTGGAGTGCCCCATGCCAAGGAGGCGTGCATCCTGTCAATTATGAGTGCTCCCTGTCAATTGGAGTGCCCCCTCTCAATTGGAGTACCCCCTGTCAATTGCTGCGCCCCGCTTTTCTCATTTGAATCACATACCATACAACTCCGATCTTTGTATGATGTATTCTTACGTTATATCTAATTTGATCATTTGTTTGTCCACATTTGAAAGTGCAATGTTTCAGCAGAAATGATCCTTCTATAGACAGATTCTCTCACAAGGTAAACACCAGTGTTTCGTGGTCATAGATGCCAATTGTATGCTGCCATACACAGCTCTTTAACAACGCAGATAACCGAATAAGCCGTTTGTTGTGTGCAGTCGAATGCTGTAAGATTTTTGAGTCTGGCTGCAAAGCCAGTCTCCAACTCTTTTTTTTCTCTCTCTCTTAAGTAATCCGGTTTCACTTCCTGTCATGTTAATATTAATTGTGCCAGCTGAGTTCTAACTCTCTAATCTTTTTTCTATCTTGCTCAATTAGTCCAGCTAACTGATACATTAACAATACTCCTATCTTCTTTGCCTCGTTTCTCTTTTATTTATATATCCACGTTTTCTGCTACTCTGAGGTCTGAGACGTATCCCAGCCATCCTTTTGCATCCTCCTTCTTAATCCTTTTTTCTTTGATAAGTACACGTCAATGAGAGGACCTGCAGATCCCCTCATCCTTCATTATCTGCCATTTTGCAGACTTCACTACCCCCCTTTGGAGCCCTACAGTGCCTGACAAAGTGACCTCATTTCATGTAATTATGGCACGCACCCCTTGGTTTATCTCCTCCACTGTTTGCACTCACATTTTCCTGTTTTATTTGTAGGTATCGTTTCTCATCTGGTCCATCTCTAATCCCACATGCCCATTCCACTAATTCATCATAAGTCTGGGTATTGAGAACTCCCATTTTAAGGATTTTTTGGTGAGCTGGCGACAGCCCGTCTTTAAATGCTTGTTAAAAAGGCTCTATCTGTTCGGGCAGTTTCGGGTACTCCCCAACATTCTTGGTATATTCTAAAGAGTCGCTCCCCAAATTCGGAGGCTTTTTCACCCCTTTGTTGATTAACATTTTAATTTGTTCTTTGACATCAGCCCATTTCTTACCCGAGACTGAAACCTGTTCAATTAATCCGGCCAATTGATGAACTAAGAGAACTCCAGTTTTCATAGTTTTGTTTTTCCTTTCCTTTTCCAACCACTTTCGTTGTTGGCCTAGCGGATGGTCTAAATCCCATCACCCTTTTATCATCTGTTTTATGAGTCTGTCCCTCTTAATCATAAATTCAATTATTAGGGACCCAGGGGGTCCCCACTGTCTTTGTTCCCCCGTAACACTGATAAGTTTATACTCACCACCTGGAGTGACTTATTCTCCTTTCTCGCTCTCCCCCTCCCAGGTCGCTCTTATCGGAGTTCGGTGATACCTGTAAGGGGTGATCGGAACCCTCCGTGCCACCGCTTATACTATATATTTGTTTAAGCCACCTTCTCCTCAGAAGGCTTTTCCTTCTATCTCTTACACATGAAGGCTTTTCCTTCAAACTCCGGCGATCACTCCGACAGTCTCTATCTCACTCACCTCTGAACATCACACACTCTTATCACAGATTATTACTCAATGCATTTTGACCCACTCTATTTAAAGTTCGATAATCTATTCCAGTGTCTCAGTCGTGGCCATTCGACCGGACCGTAAACAGATTATCCCGGACGAGCCCCCAATTGTTTTCGGTAAAAAACCTCTGACACTATTAGATCAAAATGCAGGTTTATTTTCAAAATTGTGGGAGAAGTGAGGTTCCTAACAGTGGACCCCCAGCCTTCTCATCGAACACAAGTAGAAAAGAGTTTATATTTGTCCCGTGCCCCGCCCTCATTACATTGCAATTCTCTAAGATGTCTGTCATTGTTCATGGTGAGATTCTTGTTGTATTAGCAGTACCTTCCTCTGCGTAGTTTGGTCGTTCTCCAAGGCCACGATTGTTCGTCATTGATATCCTTGAAACTACATCACAGGTTTTGCACAAACAAGTTAACTAATATACATACAGGTTTGTATAATACTTTATATCAGGATAAGATGAATAACGAATGATGTGTATGTATATATACATGAATCTATGGTATCGAAAGACAGAAGGCATACATGTCAACTCCATCGTGTTAAAGAAAGGTACAGGAAAATGGAGACTGTTTAGCTTATTTCGAGCTGGGTTAATCACATTTCTTGATAACAAGAATAGCCGTTCCTCTTATCTGGCACAGACATGAAAAACACCGAACTCTGACGAAAACATGAACTCTGCAGTGTTCTCAACAAAATCACAGAGTTCGGGTCTTAATGCTTAAGTGTGACAAAGTTCATTAACCCATTCCCGACTTCAGATCCCAAGAAATGGAATTCGTGGAATGACAAACATTTTTTTGGAGCAGCTTGTGACAGAGCCTACGAGGGAATAGCTAATTCTGGATGTGGTAATGTGTAATGAGGCAGATTTGATTAGGGAACTTAAGGTGAAGGAACCCTGAGGGAGCAGTGACCACAATATGATAGAATTTACCCTGTAGTTTGAGAGGGAGAAGCTGGATTCAGATGTAACAATTAAATAAAGGTAATTACAAAGACATGAGGGAGGAGCTTGCCACAGTTGATTGGAAAAGGGAGCCAAGCAGGAGAGACAGTGAAACAGCAATGGCGGGAGATTTTGGGCGTTATTCGGGAGGCGCATGGGGAATTCATACCATGGAGGAGGAAACATTCCAAAAGGAGAATGCGGCATCCATGGCTGACGAGGGAAGTCAAGGACAGCATAAAAGCAAAAGAAAAAACAAACAAAGTGGCAAGGATTAGTGGGAAGGCAGAAGATTGGGAAGCTTTTAAAAGCGAGCAGAGGACGACTAAAAAAAAGAAATAACCGGGGGGGCGGGGGGGGGGAGATGAAATATGACTGTAAGCTCGCTAGTAATATAAAAGAAGATAGGAAGAGTTTTCTTTTTCAATATATAAAAGATAATCGAGAGGCAAAAGTAGCCATTGGACCAGTGGAAAATGAGACTGGAGAAGGAGTTAGAAGAAACAAAAAATTGGCAGAGGAACTGAATAGCTACTTTGCATCAGTCTTCACGGTGGAAGACACCAGTGGGATTCCAGAGCTCCAGGAGAATCGGGTGCGCAGGTGAGTGTCGTGGTCATCACTAAGGAGAAGGTTCTGAGGAGACTAAAAGGTCTGAAGGTGGACAAATCACCTGGACCGGATGGACTACACCCCAGTGTTCTAAAAGAGATAACTGGGGAAATTGTGGAGGCCTTGGTGGTGATCTTTCAGCAATCACTGGGGGCAGGTTGTGTACCAGAGGACTGGAAAGTAGCTAATGTAACACTGCTGTTTAAGAAGGGAAGGAGGCAGCAGACGGGAAATTACAGGCTGGTTAGCCTGACTTCGGTCATTGGAAAGTATTTAGAGTCCATTATTCAAGATGAGATTACAGAGTACTTGGAAGTGCACTATAAAGTAGGACTGAGTCAGCACGGCTTCGTCCAGGGGAGGTCATGTCTGACAAATCTGTTCGAGTTCTTTGAGGAGGCAACAAGGAAGTTAGGTAAAGGAGAACCAGTGATTTATTTAGATTTCCGGATGGCCGTTGACAAGGTGCCGCAAAGGAGTCTGTTAAATAAGTTAAGTGCCTATGGATTGGATAGATTGGATTAATTTTCCTTGGAACAATGAAGGCTGGGCGCTGACTTGATAGAGGTGTACAAAATTATGAAGGGAGGATGAAGTGGGCTGGATGACATTGTTTCCCTTGGTGGAGAAGTCCAGAACCAAGGGACATAGGGACATGATGTATTTATGCAATGTTTGTTGTTGTTGTCCAAAATTCACTGCCTTATTTGCTGGTAGCGGCAGAGACCCTAAACCCTTTTAAAAGTGTCTGGATTGACAGATCATTATCTGAACGGCTTTAAATTAGGCGAGAGGAATGTGCAACGAGACCTGGATGTCCCCGTACACCAGTCACTGAAGTGAAGCATGCAGGTGCAGCAGGCAGTGAAGAAAACAAATGGGATGCTGACTTTCATAGTTAAAGGATTCGAGTCCAGGAGCAGCGGTGTGTTTTTGCAATTCTACAGGGCCTTGGTGAGGTCACATCTGGAATATTGTGTACAGTTTTGTTCCCTTTATCTGAGGAAGGATGTTCTTGCTCGAGAGGGAATGCAGAGAAAGCTGACCAGACTGATTCCTGGGTTGGCAGGACTGACGTATGAGGTCAGATTGAGTGGGTTCGGATTGTATTTGCCGGAGTTCAGAAGAATGACGGGGGAACCTCATAGAAACTATAAAATGGTAACAGGGTTAGACAAGGTACATTCAGAAGGAATGGTGGGGGATTCCAGAACGAGGGGCCACAGTTTGAGGATTGAGGATGGACCGTTTGTAAGAGGGATGTGGAGAAATGTCTTCACCCAGAGAGTGGGCAGCCTGTGGAATTCACTCCCACGTAAAGTGGTTGAGGCCAAAATATTGAATGTTTTCAAGAAGCAGTTGGATATGGAACTTGGAGCGGAGGGGTCGAAGGTTATGTTGGGGAAGGCGGGATCAGGATATTGAGTTGGATGATCATCCATGATCAGGATGAATGGGGTAGCAGGTCGGAAGGGCCGAATGACCTCCTCCTTCTTCTAGTTTCTATGTTTCTATGGGCCGGGTCCAGGCATGTGAGACTAGAAAGGGTACGCGGGAATCCTTGGGCTAGTATTAACAAGATGGGCCGAATTTCCTCCTGAATCTTAATGGCACCAAAACCACAATAGGTGTCATATCTAGACCATGCGTGTAGCTCAGAAATGTTAGAAAACTGTGCAGTCAAAGCAGAGTGAGTATGAATGGATGATTTAAATCCTAACGCAGACAGGGAAAGACAGACAAGTACCTGCTGGGAAGGTAATGGGTTTCTGGAGTCTGTCCAGAATCGCCTCCTATGGCAGCATGTCTTGGATACAACAAGGGATCAAGCATTACCGGATCTAATACTGAACAATGAACCTGATCTAACTTGTGACCGAGGTGTTCGTGAGCACTTGTCAAACAGTAATCTTCCAAAGTCTATGCCATCCCTGGACCCGGCGGTGCAAAGCCAACAAAAAGGCACAAAAAGACTGATAAACAAAGAATCTGATGGACAACAACTAACGCACACATCCCATTCCCCAGCCCAATCTTCCCAGCTCAACATTCCATTCCCCAACCCAACCTTCCCACCTCAATATCCCATTCCCCAACCCAACCTTCCCAGCTCAACATCCCACTCCCCAACACATACTTCCCAGCTCAACATCCCATTCCCCAACAAAACCTTCCCAGCTCCACATCCCATTCCCGAACCCAACCTTCCCAGCTCAACCTCCCTTTCCCCCACAGCTCAAACATCCATCCCCTGAGCAAAAATAAAAATAAAAACCCCTCGACACAATAATAAAACCCCCCAAACCTCACCCTCCCTCCCCATCCCCAGACACCGGGACGCCGGAACACAATCTTCACCACTCACCCCCAGTAAGACTCGACAATAAAGAAACAGAGGGAAAAAAATGAGCCCAAATAGGAGAACATGGCGGCCAGGACACTGAGGACAATTGACCATAAAGGGTAGAGGGAACTGCTTGAGTTCCAAAGGGAAAAAAGTTGGAGCAAGAGGAAAGTGAGACAAATTCCCCCTCTATCAAACCCTCGATTGGGGACATATCCATCCCAATCTCAACGTTCCGAAGCCAACAAGACAAAGACAACAATGCTGACAGAAGAGAAGGAGAGATTCCAAAGCAAAATGAAGGAAATACCCCACTACTCACTGAGCAAAAAGCCTCACAGTGGGACTTCAACTGCCGCAGATGGAGGGAGTTCTCCCTAGCCCCGAGAGGCCAACATAAGCCAACCCTGACATACAAACCCCATCCTCGACCTGCCCCTTACCACACCACATGGATCTGAACCCAAACCCCCCACCCTTTAAAATGACTCCCGCAACCCCCTTCCCATTCATCAATACCATTGCTGAAAGACGCCCCCCCCCCCGCAACCCATCTGCCCCTCCCTGAAACCACCCTCCCAACAGCCATACCTCACCTGTGTTGCCACTTTTAGGGATCTGTGGACCTGCACGCCCAGTTCCCTCTGTATGTTAATGTTCCTCAGGGTTCTGTCATTTGCTGTATAATTCTAAGGTATCTTAGCTAATCTCACTGGGTGTGGTATTGAGACCTTCATCGAGTAGGAGAGGCATCATTTCGAGATCCGGCTGTTGCTCTATTTGCATAACTTATACAGTGAGATAGCGAGCGCCAAAATCAGCAATTAAGTAACCATCCCCAGCCAGTCATTCTGGCAAATCAAATAAATGAGCTGAGGGACAAAGCAAGAAAGGCAACCCCCCCACCCCACCCCCGCCTCCCCCCTCCCCCCCGCCCTCCACACTCACACACACACACAGAAATGAAGGGAAGACACGAAACAAAAGACAAAGCAGAAGGGAAACATAAAACATCAAATGGAAATGTGGTTAAAGGGGTCAATAATCCACACCAGTCTCTGCGGTGGCCAACGAGCACGGAATGCCTCGATGGTGCTCTCGACATCACATGCTCCCCCTCCAGGGACATCCAGCCATGAATGCAGCTGCGTTAGGGAGACAGACAGTCGAGCGAGGCAGCCCCCTCGGTCGCCCGTTGCCTGGACCTGTGCATAGCTCATTTGACCAGGCCCAGGAGAAGGTTCATAAGAACATAGGAACATACAAACTCGGAGCAGAATGGCGCCATCAAGCCCCTCGAGCCCGCTCCGCCATTTAATAAGATCATGCCTGATTTTTTCCTGGACTCAGCTCCACTAACTCGCCCGCCCACCATAACCCTTAATTTATTTACTGTTCAAATATTCATTCAGGTAGCCTCAAATGCTTCACTGGGCAGGGAATTCCACAGATTCATAACTCTTTGGGTGAAGACGTTCCTCCTCAAGTCAAAGAACAAAGAACAGTACAGCACAGGAAACAGGCCCTTCAGCCCTCCAAGCCTGTCCCGCTCAAAGGCCCAATTAGACCATTTGTTTGTATCCCTCCATTCCGAAACTGCTCATGTGACTCTCCAGGTCAGTCTTAAACGATGCGAACGTGTCTGCCTCCACCAACCTACTTGACAGCGCATTTCAGGCCCCCACGACTCTCTGTGTAAAAAGGTCCCTATGATATTTGAGTTATACCTCGTCCCTCTCACCTTGAGCCCGTGGCCCATCGTGATCGTCAACTCAGACCTGGGAAAAAGCTTCCCTCTATTCACCCTGTCTATACCCTTCATAATTCTGTACACCTCTATTCCGTCTCCCCTCATTCTCCGTCTTTCCAGCGAGAACAAGCCCAGTTTACGCAATCTCTCCTCATAGCTGAGGCCCTCCATACCAGGCAACATCCTAGTAAACCTTCTCTGCACTCTCTCTAAAGCCTCCACGTCATTCTGGTAGTGCGGCGACCAGAACTGGACGCAGTATTCCAAATGCGGCCTCACCAGCGTTCTATACAGCTGCATCATCAGACTCCAGCTTTTATACTCTATACCCCGTCCTCTAAAGGCAAGCATACCATATGCCTTCTTCACCACCTTCTCCACCTGTGTTGCCACCTTCAAGGATTTGTGGACTTGCACACCGAGATCCCTCTGTGTTTCTATACTCTTGATGGCTCTGCCATTTATTGTATAACTTTCCCCTACATTCGTTCTTCCAAAATGCATCACTTCCCATTCATCTGGATTAAATTCCATCTGCCAATTCTCCGCCCAATTATCGAGCCTATCTATATCCTGCTCTATTGTCCGACAATGTTCATCACTATCCGCAAGTCCAGCCATCTTCGTGTTTTCCGCAAATTTGCTGATAACACCAGTTACACCTTTCTCCAAATTTTTAATATATATATCACAAATAGCAGAGGTCTCAGTGCAGAGCCCTGCGGAACATTCCTGGTCACAGACCTGCAGCCGGAAAAAAACCCTTCTACTGCTATCCTCTGTCTCCAGTGGCGTTCCTCATTAACAGGGGGCACTCCTCATTGACAGTGGGCCTTTCTCATTGACAGACGCCCCTCCTCATTGACAGGGGAACTCCTAATTGACGGGTGGGCACCCCTCATTGACAGGGAGCACTCCTCAGTGACAGGGAGCACTCTTCATTGACAGGGAGCACTTCCCATTGACAGGGAGTACTCCTCATTGACAGGGTCACTCCTCATTGACGGGTGGCACTCCTCATTGATAGGGGGCATTGCTCATTGACAGTGGGCATTCTTCTTTGACGAGAGGGGGGGCACTCCTCATTGATGGGGGGCCCTCCTAATTTGCAGAGGTGGCTCCTCATTGACGGGGGGTAGGGGCCACTCCTCATTTACAGGGTCACTCCTCATTGACAGAGGGCACTCCTCATTGACAGAGGGCACTCCTCATTGAAAGGGGGCTCTCCTCATTGACAGGGGCACTCCTCATTGACAAGGGACAGTCCTCATTGACAAGGAGCAATCCTCATTGACAGAGGGCACTCATCATTGACAGGGGGCACTCCTCATTGACAGAGGGCACTCCTCATTGACAAAGGGCATTCCTCATTGACAGAGAGCACTCCTCGTTGACAGGGGGCACTCCCCCTTGACAGGGGGCCCTCGTTATTGACGGGGCATTCCACATTGACAGCCGATCTCCCCATTGAGATGGGGTACTCCTCATTTACGGGGCAGGCACTCCAAATTTACAGGGGTCACTCCTTATTTACAGGGGTCACTCCTAATTTACAAGGGTCGCTCCTCATTGACAGCGTGCACTCCTCATTGACATGGGGCACTACTCATTGACAGGGTCACTCCTCATTGACAGAGGGCACTACTCATTGACAGGGGCACTCCTCATTGACAGAGGGCACTACTCATTGACGGGGGCACTCCTCATTGACAGCGGGCACTCCTCATTGACAGCGGGCACTCCTCATTGGCAGTGGGCACTCCTCATTGACCGGGGCACTTCTCATTAAAAGAGTGCACTATTCATTTACAGGGGGGGGGGCACTCCTCATTGACGGGGGCACTCCTCATTTACAGGGGGCACTCTTCATAGACGGCGGGGGGCACTCTTCGTTGACAGGGGGCATTCCTCATTGACAGTGGACATTCTTCTTTGACGGGGGGGGGGGGGGGCACTCCTCATTGATAGGGACCATTGTTTCATTGACGGGGAGGGGCACACCTCATTGATGGGGGGCCCTCCTAATTTGCAGAGGTGGCTCCTCATTGACGGGGTTGAGGGGCCACTCCTCATTTACAGTGTCACTCCTCATTGACAGAGGGCACTCCTCATTGACAGAGGGCACTCCTCAGTGACAGGGAGCACTCTTCATTGACAGGGAGCACGCCCCATTGACAGGGAGTACTCCTCATTGACAGGGTCACTCCTCATTGACGGGTGGCACTCCTCATTGATAGGGGGCATTGCTCATTGACAGTGGGCATTCTTCTTTGACGAGAGGGGGCACTCCTCATTGATGGGGGGCCCTCCTAATTTGCAGATGTGGCTCCTCATTGTCGGGGGAAGGGACCACACCTCATTTACACTTTCACTCCTCATTGACAAGGGGCAATCCTCATTGACAAGGGGCAGTCCTCATTGACTGAGGGCACTCCTCATTGAAAGAGGGCACTCCTCATTGACAAAGGGCATTCCTCATTGACAGAGGGCACTCTTCATTGACAGGGGGCACTCCTCATTGACAGGGGGCCCTCGTCATTGATGGGGCATTCCACATTGACAGCCGATCTCCCCATTGAGAAGGGGTACTCCTGATTGACGGGGCAGGCACTCCAAATTTACAGGGGTCACTCCTAATTTACAGGGCTCACTCCTAATTTACAAGGCTCGCTCCTCATTGACAGAGGGCACTCCTCATTGACAGAGGGCACTCCTCATTGACAGAGGGCACTCCTCCTTGACAGAATGCATTCCTCATTGACAGAGGGCCCTCCTCATTGAGAGGGGCACTCCTCATTGACAGGGGGCCCTCGTAATTGACGGGGCATTCCACATTGATAGCAGACACTCCTCATTGACAGGGGGCACTTCTCATTGACAGGGGGCACTCCTCACTGACAGAGGGCCCTCCTCATTGACGGGGGGCGGGAGCACTCCTCATTGACGGGGGGGGGGGGACTACTCATTGACGGGGGCACGCCTGATTGACAGGTGGCGCTCCTCATTGACAGGGGGCAGTCCGCATTGGCAGGGGGCACTCCTCATTGACAGGGAGCACTCCCCATTGACAGGGGGCACTCCTCATTGACAGGGGGCACTCCTCATTGACAGGGTCACTCCTCATTAACAGGGGGCAGTCCGCATTGACAGGGGGCAATCCTCATTGACAAGGGGCACTCCTCATTGACAAGGGGCATTCTACATTGACAGCAGACACTCCTCATTGAGAGGGCATGCACTCCAAATTTACAGGGGTCACTCCTAATATACAGGGGTCACTCCTAATTTACAAGGATCTCTCCTCATTGACAGGGGGCAATCCTCATTGAAAGGGGGCACTACTCAATGACGGGGGCACTCCTAATTGACAGTGGGCAATCCTCTTTGACCGGGGGCACTTCACATTTAAAGAGGGCACTACTCATTTACGGGGGGGGGGGGGGGCACTCCTCATTGACGGGTGGCTCTCCACCTCGACGGGGGGCACTCTTCATAGACAGGGGGGGGGGCACTCCTCATTGACAGCGAGCATTCGTCATTAACGAGGGGGGGGGAGGCACTTATCATTGATGGGGTTCACTCCTAATTTACAGCGGTCACTCCTCATTGACGGTGGGGCACTCCTCATTTACATGGTCAGTCCTCATTGACGGGGGAAAGCCTCATTGACAGGGGGCACTCCTAATTGACAGGGGGTACTTCTCATTGACAGAGGACAATCCTCATTGACAGAGGGCATTCCTCATTAACTGGGGGGCAGTCCTCATTGACGGGAGCACTCCTCACTGACAGGGGGCACTATTCATTGACAGGAGGCACTCCTCATTGACAGACGCCCCTCCTCATTGACAGGGGAACTCCTAATTGACGGGTGGGCACCCCTCATTGACAGGGAGCACTCCTCATTGACAGGGAGCACTCCTCATTGACAGGGAGCACTCTTCATTGACAGGGAGCACTTCCCATTGACAGGGAGTACTCCTCATTGACAGGGTCACTCCTCATTGACGGGTGGGCACCCCTCATTGACAGGGAGCACTCCTCAGTGACAGGGAGCACTCTTCATTGGCAGGGAGCACTTCCCATTGACAGGGAGTACTCCTCATTGACAGGGTCACTCCTCATTGACGGGTGGCACTCCTCATTGATAGGGGGCATTGCTCATTGACAGTGGGCATTCTTCTTTGACGAGAGGGGGGGCACTCCTCATTGATGGGGGGCCCTCCTAATTTGCAGAGGTGGCTCCTCATTGACGGGGGGTAGGGGCCACTCCTCATTTACAGGGTCACTCCTCATTGACAGAGGGCACTCCTCATTGACAGAGGGCACTCCTCATTGAAAGGGGGCTCTCCTCATTGACAGGGGCACTCCTCATTGACAAGGGACAGTCCTCATTGACAAGGGGCACTCCTCATTGACAGAGGGCACTCATCATTGACAGGGGGCACTCCTCATTGACAGAGGGCACTCCTCATTGACAAAGGGCATTCCTCATTGACAGAGGGCACTCCTCGTTGACAGGGGGCACTCCCCCTTGACAGGGGGCCCTCGTTATTGACGGGGCATTCCACATTGACAGCCGATCTCCCCATTGAGATGGGGTACTCCTCATTTACGGGGCAGGCACTCCAAATTTACAGGGGTCACTTCTTATTTACAGGGGTCACTCCTAATTTACAAGGGTCGCTCCTCATTGACAGCGTGCACTCCTCATTGACATGGGGCACTACTCATTGACAGGGTCACTCCTCATTGACAGAGGGCACTACTCATTGACAGGGGCACTCCTCATTGACAGAGGGCACTACTCATTGACGGGGGCACTCCTCATTGACAGCGGGCACTCCTCATTGACAGCGGGCACTCCTCATTGGCAGTGGGCACTCCTCATTGACCGGGGCACTTCTCATTAAAAGAGTGCACTATTCATTTACAGGGGGGGGGGCACTCCTCATTGACGGGGGCACTCCTCATTTACAGGGGGCACTCTTCATAGACGGCGGGGGGCACTCTTCGTTGACAGGGGGCATTCCTCATTGACAGTGGACATTCTTCTTTGACGGGGGGGGGGGGGGGGGGGCACTCCTCATTGATAGGGACCATTGTTTCATTGACGGGGAGGGGCACACCTCATTGATGGGGGGCCCTCCTAATTTGCAGAGGTGGCTCCTCATTGACGGGGTTGAGGGGCCACTCCTCATTTACAGTGTCACTCCTCATTGACAGAGGGCACTCCTCATTGACAGAGGGCACTCCTCAGTGACAGGGAGCACTCTTCATTGACAGGGAGCACGCCCCATTGACAGGGAGTACTCCTCATTGACAGGGTCACTCCTCATTGACGGGTGGCACTCCTCATTGATAGGGGGCATTGCTCATTGACAGTGGGCATTCTTCTTTGACGAGAGGGGGCACTCCTCATTGATGGGGGGCCCTCCTAATTTGCAGAGGTGGCTCCTCATTGTCGGGGGAAGGGACCACACCTCATTTACACTTTCACTCCTCATTGACAAGGGGCAATCCTCATTGACAAGGGGCAGTCCTCATTGACTGAGGGCACTCCTCATTGAAAGAGGGCACTCCTCATTGACAAAGGGCATTCCTCATTGACAGAGGGCACTCTTCATTGACAGGGGGCACTCCTCATTGACAGGGGGCCCTCGTCATTGATGGGGCATTCCACATTGACAGCCGATCTCCCCATTGAGAAGGGGTACTCCTCATTGACGGGGCAGGCACTCCAAATTTACAGGGGTCACTCCTAATTTACAGGGCTCACTCCTAATTTACAAGGCTCGCTCCTCATTGACAGAGGGCACTCCTCATTGACAGAGGGCACTCCTCATTGACAGAGGGCACTCCTCCTTGACATAATGCATTCCTCATTGACAGAGGGCCCTCCTCATTGAGAGGGGCACTCCTCATTGACAGGGGGCCCTCGTAATTGACGGGGCATTCCACATTGATAGCAGACACTCCTCATTGACAGGGGGCACTTCTCATTGACAGGGGGCACTCCTCACTGACAGAGGGCCCTCCTCATTGACGGGGGGCGGGAGCACTCCTCATTGACGGGGGGGGGGGGACTACTCATTGACGGGGGCACGCCTGATTGACAGGTGGCGCTCCTCATTGACAGGGGGCAGTCCGCATTGGCAGGGGGCACTCCTCATTGACAGGGAGCACTCCCCATTGACAGGGGGCACTCCTCATTGACAGGGGGCACTCCTCATTGACAGGGTCACTCCTCATTAACAGGGGGCAGTCCGCATTGACAGGGGGCAATCCTCATTGACAAGGGGCACTCCTCATTGACAAGGGGCATTCTACATTGACAGCAGACACTCCTCATTGAGAGGGCATGCACTCCAAATTTACAGGGGTCACTCCTAATATACAGGGGTCACTCCTAATTTACAAGGATCTCTCCTCATTGACAGGGGGCAATCCTCATTGATGGGGCATTCCACATTGACAGCCGATCTCCCCATTGAGAAGGGGTACTCCTGATTGACGGGGCAGGCACTCCAAATTTACAGGGGTCACTCCTAATTTACAGGGCTCACTCCTAATTTACAAGGCTCGCTCCTCATTGACAGAGGGCACTCCTCATTGACAGAGGGCACTCCTCATTGACAGAGGGCACTCCTCCTTGACAGAATGCATTCCTCATTGACAGAGGGCCCTCCTCATTGAGAGGGGCACTCCTCATTGACAGGGGGCCCTCGTAATTGACGGGGCATTCCACATTGATAGCAGACACTCCTCATTGACAGGGGGCACTTCTCATTGACAGGGGGCACTCCTCACTGACAGAGGGCCCTCCTCATTGACGGGGGGCGGGAGCACTCCTCATTGACGGGGGGGGGGGGGGGACTACTCATTGACGGGGGCACGCCTGATTGACAGGTGGCGCTCCTCATTGACAGGGGGCAGTCCGCATTGGCAGGGGGCACTCCTCATTGACAGGGAGCACTCCCCATTGACAGGGGGCACTCCTCATTGACAGGGGGCACTCCTCATTGACAGGGTCACTCCTCATTAACAGGGGGCAGTCCGCATTGACAGGGGGCAATCCTCATTGACAAGGGGCACTCCTCATTGACAAGGGGCATTCTACATTGACAGCAGACACTCCTCATTGAGAGGGCATGCACTCCAAATTTACAGGGGTCACTCCTAATATACAGGGGTCACTCCTAATTTACAAGGATCTCTCCTCATTGACAGGGGGCAATCCTCATTGAAAGGGGGCACTACTCAATGACGGGGGCACTCCTAATTGACAGTGGGCAATCCTCTTTGACCGGGGGCACTTCACATTTAAAGAGGGCACTACTCATTTACGGGGGGGGGGGGGGGGCACTCCTCATTGACGGGTGGCTCTCCACCTCGACGGGGGGCACTCTTCATAGACAGGGGGGGGGGGCACTCCTCATTGACAGCGAGCATTCGTCATTAACGAGGGGGGGGGAGGCACTTATCATTGATGGGGTTCACTCCTAATTTACAGCGGTCACTCCTCATTGACGGTGGGGCACTCCTCATTTACATGGTCAGTCCTCATTGACGGGGGAAAGCCTCATTGACAGGGGGCACTCCTAATTGACAGGGGGTACTTCTCATTGACAGAGGACAATCCTCATTGACAGAGGGCATTCCTCATTAACTGGGGGGCAGTCCTCATTGACGGGAGCACTCCTCACTGACAGGGGGCACTATTCATTGACAGGAGGCACTCCTCATTGACAGACGCCCCTCCTCATTGACAGGGGAACTCCTAATTGACGGGTGGGCACCCCTCATTGACAGGGAGCACTCCTCATTGACAGGGAGCACTCCTCATTGACAGGGAGCACTCTTCATTGACAGGGAGCACTTCCCATTGACAGGGAGTACTCCTCATTGACAGGGTCACTCCTCATTGACGGGTGGGCACCCCTCATTGACAGGGAGCACTCCTCAGTGACAGGGAGCACTCTTCATTGACAGGGAGCACTTCCCATTGACAGGGAGTACTCCTCATTGACAGGGTCACTCCTCATTGACGGGTGGCACTCCTCATTGATAGGGGGCATTGCTCATTGACAGTGGGCATTCTTCTTTGACGAGAGGGGGGGCACTCCTCATTGATGGGGGGCCCTCCTAATTTGCAGAGGTGGCTCCTCATTGACGGGGGGTAGGGGCCACTCCTCATTTACAGGGTCACTCCTCATTGACAGAGGGCACTCCTCATTGACAGAGGGCACTCCTCATTGAAAGGGGGCTCTCCTCATTGACAGGGGCACTCCTCATTGACAAGGGACAGTCCTCATTGACAAGGGGCACTCCTCATTGACAGAGGGCACTCATCATTGACAGGGGGCACTCCTCATTGACAGAGGGCACTCCTCATTGACAAAGGGCATTCCTCATTGACAGAGGGCACTCCTCGTTGACAGGGGGCACTCCCCCTTGACAGGGGGCCCTCGTTATTGACGGGGCATTCCACATTGACAGCCGATCTCCCCATTGAGATGGGGTACTCCTCATTTACGGGGCAGGCACTCCAAATTTACAGGGGTCACTTCTTATTTACAGGGGTCACTCCTAATTTACAAGGGTCGCTCCTCATTGACAGCGTGCACTCCTCATTGACATGGGGCACTACTCATTGACAGGGTCACTCCTCATTGACAGAGGGCACTACTCATTGACAGGGGCACTCCTCATTGACAGAGGGCACTACTCATTGACGGGGGCACTCCTCATTGACAGCGGGGCACTCCTCATTGACAGCGGGCACTCCTCATTGGCAGTGGGCACTCCTCATTGACCGGGGCACTTCTCATTAAAAGAGTGCACTATTCATTTACAGGGGGGGGGGGGCACTCCTCATTGACGGGGGCACTCCTCATTTACAGGGGGCACTCTTCATAGACGGCGGGGGGCACTCTTCGTTGACAGGGGGCATTCCTCATTGACAGTGGACATTCTTCTTTGACGGGGGGGGGGGGGGGGCACTCCTCATTGATAGGGACCATTGTTTCATTGACGGGGAGGGGCACACCTCATTGATGGGGGGCCCTCCTAATTTGCAGAGG
>NW_027592228.1:0-60070 GCF_964213995.1 Mustelus asterias
CTGCCCCTCTGGGTGTTGTTGTCCCTCTGGGTGTTGCTGTCCCTCTGGGTGATGCTGTCCCTCTGGGTGTTACTGCCCCCTCTGGGCGTTGTTGCCCCTCTGGGTGTTGTTGTCCCTCTGGATGTTGCTGTCCCTCTGGGTGTTGCTGCCCCCTCTGGGTGTTACTGCCCCTCTGGGTGTTGTTGCCCCTCTGGGTGTTATTGCCTGTTCCCCCCCCCCCTCATTGATGCTCCTCCTCAGTGGAGAAATGGAAGGCTGGGTGAATGAGTGCCATGGCTGGTAGATTCACTCAGTTTCCTCTTACACCCCCCCACCCCAGTCCCAGTGCCACCTCTGGCAGTATCCCCCCACAGTTCGCAAACCTTTCCCCTTTTGCCACTGGCCATGCCAAAGCCTGCGCCATGCCACTCGGTGGCTTCAGTTTGGAGTCAGTGTCTGATCTCCCACCTCCCTCCTTGCACCCGGAGGGGTTCTGGAGCCTCATGATTCCCGAACACTTCGACAAAACTCCGAAAGCCGCAGCTGATTGCCTGTTTAACAGGTTTACTCACCTCACACTTGTCCTGTCACCAGCCCCTTCGTAACGTCTGCTTCCGATGTGAAGACATCAGGTTTCCAATCTGAGACCCTCTGTCCCAATTTTCCAATCTCCCTCGTCCCTCCCAGCCTGATCCCCACGGGGGCTGGGAAACTCTGGAACTCGTCAGTGGCAGAGTCTAACACGATTGCCGTAGCAATGGGAAGAGGAATGAAATGTCACACTCCTTTCCTTGAAAAGTCAGTATCTCTTTCAGAGACCGTGTGTGACACTGAGATGAACAGACAGACTCTGTCTCCAACTCCCAGGGAGAAAATAATCATCAGAGGCTCATCCTTAATGGCATAAAGAATGAAAATATCATTACACAACCCCAAATCCTTCGACCCTGAGTCCTATAATTAGAAAGGATGTGTTTCCCTATGGAAGCTGGATATTGTGTAACATGCAGGCCCATTCTAGATTTCCAAACTGCTCTGAGCCTGACAATAGCTTTCTGCAAATTCCAACCCAATCGCTGAATCATTCCTGGCATCATTGTTCTGCTGAAAGACTGGACAAGTCCCGCTGCATCTCTGCCGAGAGAAATCGGTTTCAGCTTTTTGACTTTACCCTGCTGACCCTGATCTCCGAGCGCACAGCTTCCACTGAGAGAGTGGCAACTCTCACCCAGAGGCAGTCCCAGCAACGGAATCCGGGGTTCCTGGGGCCATGCTCGGATCCGCATCCACACACACCCCAGCCAGTGTGTGAGATGGATGAGCCACTAGTCTCTGTGCTCGGTGTCTGCCCATCACTGGTGAGCAGGGACGTTCAGACATGCCTCACACTGGTAGATGGGCTGCTAGTTGCCTCTGTGCGCTCCTCTTATGGTACTCTGGACCAAGGCGGCAGCTCCTCTGCCCCTCTACCCCTCTGATGTGGAGATGCCGGCGTTGGACTGGGGTAAACACAGTAAGAAGTTTAACAACACCAGGTTAAAGTCCAACAGGTTTATTTGGTAGCAAAAGCCACACAAGCTTTCGGAGCTGCAAGCCCCTTCTTCAGGTGAGTGGGAATTCTGTTCACAAACAGAGCATGTAAAGACACAAACTCAATTTACATGAATAATGGTTGGAATGCGAATACTTACAACTAATCAAGTCTTTAAGAAACAAAACAATGTGAGTGGAGAGAGCATCAAGACAGGCTAAAAAGATGTGTATTGTCTCCAGACAAGACAGCCAGTGAAACTCTGTGGGGGTTACAGATAGTGTGCCATGAACCCAATATCCCGGTTGAGGCCGTCCTCGTGTGTGCGGAACTTGGCTATCAGTTTCTGCTCAGCGACTCTGCGCCGTCGTGTGTCGCGAAGGCCGCCTTGGAGAACGCTTACCCGAATATCAGAGGCCGAATGCCCGTGACCGCTGAAGTGCTCCCCAACAGGAAGAGAACAGTCTTGCCTGGTGATTGTCGAGCGGTGTTCATTCATCCGTTGTCGCAGCGTCTGCATAGTTTTGCAGAGTCTACCCCTCTGCCAGTCACCGTGCCACTCTCAGAGTCCATAATAACTAAGGAGTGCCCAGCCATGTCACTGGACGCACTCCCCTTGGCCGTATCTGCTCAGGCACCACCGTCCAGAGGATGACTGCCAAGGTCAACAGGCCCAACACCATCATCCCGGCACTATAGAAAAGCCAGGCTGTGTGCCTTCATGACTATTGGCCGGTAGCTCTGACATCCATCATTATGAAGTGCTTCGAAAGGTTAGACATCAACTCCGGTCCCCCAGATTGCCTGGATCCACTACAGTTTGCCTACTGCCACAACAGGTCCACAGCAGACGCCATCTTCCTGGCTCTGCACTCAACCCTGGAACACCAAGATGACAAACACACCGGTGTCAGACTCCTATCCATAGATTACAGCTCAGGCTTTAACACCATTATTCCTACAAAACTCATCTCCAAACTCCGTGGCCTGGGCCTCGGCACCTCCCTCTGCGTCTGGATCCTAAGGTTCCCAACTCACAGACCACAATCAGTAAGGATAGGCAACAATGCCTCCTCCACGATCATCCTCAACACCGGTGCCCCACAAGGCTGTGTTCTCAGCCCCCTTCTATACTCCTTATGCACCTATGACTGTGTGGCCAAATTCCCCTCCAATTCGATTTTCAAGTTTGCTGACGACACCACCGTAGTGGGTCGGATCTCAAACAATGATGAGACAGAGTACAGGAATGAGATAGAGAATCTGGTGAACTGGTGCGGCAACAATAATCTCTCCCTCAATGTCAACAAAATGAAGGAGATTGTCATCGGCTTCAGGAAGCGTAAAGGAGAACATGCCCCTGTCTACATCAATGGGGATGAAGTGGAAATGATTGAGAGCTTCAAATTTCTAGGTGTCCAGATCACCAACAACCTGTCCTGGTCCCTCCATGCCGACACTATAGTTAAGAAAGCTCACCAACACATCTACTTTCTCAGAAGACTAAGGAAATTTGGCATGTCCGCTACGACTCTCACCAACTTTTACAGATACACCATAGAAAGCATTTTTTCTGGTTGCATCACAGCTTAGTATGGCTCCTGCTCTGCCCAAGACCGCAAAGAACTACAAAAGGTCGTGAATGTAGCCCAATCCATCACACAAACCAGCCCCCATCCATTGACTCCATCTGCACTTCCCGCTGCCTCGGAAAATCAGCCGGCATAATTAAGGACCCCACGCACCCTGAACATTCTCCCTTCCACCTTCTTCCACCGGGAAAAGATACAAAAGTCTGAGATCACGTACCAAATGACTCAAGAACAGCTTCTTCCCTGCTGCTGTCAGACTTTTGAATGGACTTACCTTGCATTAAGTTGATCTTTCTCGACACCCTAGCTACGACTGTAACACTACATTCTGCACTCTCTCTTTCCTTCTCTATGAATGGTATGCTTTGTCTGTATAGCGCGCAAGAAACAATACTTTTCACTGTATGATAATACATGTGACAATAATAAATCAAATCAAAATTAAACAACAGCAGAGTTAGCAATGCTGCTGCTACCGAGGGAGTGGGGTTTGGGGGAGGTGGGGGTGGGGGGAAGTGGAGGGAGGGGCGGGGGGGGCACCAATGTAGCACCCACAAAGTTAAGTTTAGGGCTCAGTGAGCACAGGCTGGGGTTTTAGGGGCGTTCGCTTCATCAGTGTAATGTATTATTTTTGTGTATTTTACGTTTTGCATCTCTGGTAAAAATATGAATCAAGATTTTGTTTCAATGCCCTGACCATCCATCATGTTTCCCATTGGTGAAGTCTCATCATTGCCTTAGACCAGTGGTTCCCAAACTTTTTTCACTGGGCCGCACTTTCGGAATAAAAATTTGCTCACGCCACACTGAATTTTTTATTGATAAGAAATACATTCAAAAACAAAAAAAAAACAACTCCTAGCAGTGCTTGATTCATAACACAGAACACAACTACTTTATAATACGATCATGGGACTTCCAGAAAGTATAAAACAATGCTTGTTTAAACCATGTTTAACTGTTTCTTTGATTGTCCTTGAATCTTCCCGCTACACTTGCCATCCTCTCTCGCTGCACCCTTTGGGAACCACTGCCTTAGACAGATGGTAGGGGCAGCAACCTTTATTCCAGAGGCTGTGAGGTTGCACTGAGGTGGTGCCAATGTACTGTCAGGAATGTGTGTGAAGGAGATGCCACTCTCACACTGAGATGGAAGACAAGCCCTGGCAGCCTATCTGAAGGCGCGTTGAATCAAGGCCCCCCTGGTGTGCCTGAAGGTCTATCACATCCAGCTCCTGATCTTCACCCTCTGCCTGCCCGAACTCTTCATCAGATCCATCTGCTGATCTTCCTCTGAGGCGTGTGGAGCTGCCTCGGTGTCCTCGCCCTCCAATGGGTTCCCCTGGCCAGCGCCTGATGGTGCAGAAAGCAGGAAACCACCACGACAAGCGACACTCATTCTGGAGGGAATTGCAGGGCACCCCGGAATGGCCCAGGCAGCAGAATCCCAGTGTTCTCCCACACAGCTGGACACGATCTCCGGCCCAATCATGTGATGTCATGGTATGTCTGGAGAGGCTGGCACAGCCTCCTGCGACAGTGGACCTCAGGCATGTTGAGTTAGCTGGATCACTGCCTGTACACCCTGGCAGGAGGATAGTGCCAACATCAGGAGTGCCCCCCGCCCCCCCACCGCCGCTTTGCGCTCCCTGCTGATCCTGTGCCTCCCTCCCACAGGTCTGTCTCTGCGATGGTGCCTGTGGACACCTGGCCTCCTCCCCCTTCAGTCCTTCCCTTCCTCCTCAGAGGAGGTGTCCCCAGTGGAGTCCACAATCCCAGGCTGCTGAACTGTAGATGGCGCTGCCCCGCGCACTGAAGGCTGCAATAGGCAGGATTGCTCCGACAGAGTGGACAAAACAAGAATCCTCAGAACAAGGTTAACAACACAAATACTTCAGAATAAAACCGAGGAAAAGGTCTGAAATCTCAACCAGTGCCCACACAGCCAGTGCCCACACAGCCAGTGCTCACACAGCCAGTGCCCACACAGCCAGTGCTCACACAGCCAGTGTTCACACAGCCAGTGCCCACACAGCCAGTGCTCACACAGCCAGTGCCCACACAGCCAGTGCTCACACAGCTAGTGCCCACACAGCCAGTGCTCACACAGCCAGTGCCCACACAGCCAGTGCCCACACAGCCAGTGCTCACACAGCCAGTGCCCACACAGCCAGTGCTCACACAGCCAGTGCCCACACAGCCAGTGCCCACACAGCCAGTGCTCACACAGCCAGTGTTCACACAGCCAGTGCCCACACAGCCAGTGCTCACACAGCCAGTGCCCACACAGCCAGTGTTCACACAGCCAGTGCTCACACAGCCAGTGCCCACACAGCCAGTGTTCACACAGCCAGTGTCCACACAGCCAGTGCTCACACAGCCTATATTGAAGATACTTTGAGGTAGATTAATCAGAGTGATTTTTATGTCAAATGTCAGCAGTTTGTTGCAGTTTACAGAAACCCGGCTCCTTCATTAAACGCTATCAGAGTGGGGCATATTTCTTTGAAGCATTTTCCTTCCTGCTTATTATCTCTGAAGATTTCTGACATGTTATATTGTTCACACAGCCAGTGCTCACACAGCCAGTGTTCACACAGCCAGTGCTCACACAGCCAGTGTCCACACAGCCAGTGCTCACACAGCCAGTGTCCACACAGCCAGTGCCCACACAGCCAGTCCTCCAGGCCTCTAACAACTCACACAGCCAGTGCTCACACAGCCAGTGTCCACACAGCCAGTGCCCACACAGCCAGTCCTCCAGGCCTCTAACAACTCACACAGCCAGTGTTCACACAGCCAGTGTCCACACAGCCAGTGCCCACACAGCCAGGCCTCTAACAACTCACACAGCCAGTGTTCACACAGCCAGTGCTCTCACAGCCAGTGCTCTCACAGCCAGTGCTCACACAGCCAGTGCTCCAGCTCCCTTTCATCCCACCCTTGGTTTAAGTTTATTTATTAGTCACAAGTAAGGCTTACATTAACACTGCAATGAAGTTACTGTGAAAATCCCCTAGTCGCCACACTCTGGTGCCTGTTCGGGTTACACTGCGGGAGAATTTAGTGTGGGCGTGCACCCGGCCACAGAAACATTGCCCGAATACGCAATGACGCCAGCGTGAGCGTGCGGCATCCTCTCTCACAATTTCATGCTCCTCTGATCAACCCCATGTCCAGAAATAAGGTGTGAAATTCTGAGCCAATATCTGGTCAGAACTGGAATTGGGACAAAGATTGTGACGATTTAGTAACTGGGGAGAGCTGGAGGGAGGCAGAGTTGGTGTTGTGTGTGTGTGTATTACCGTAAACCAACACCGGGAGAGTGAACAATATAACATGTCAGAAATCTTCAGAGAGATAATAAGCAGGAAGGAAAATGCTTCCAAGGAATATGCCCCACTCTGATAGCGTTTAATGAAGGAGCCGGGTTTCTGTAAACTGCAACAAACTGCTGACATTTGACATAAAAATCACTCTGATTAATCTACCTCAAAGTATCTTCAATATAGGCTGCTCTATTGCAGTAAAGCAGGTTATCCCCAGAAGCGCAGGAGTTATCCCTGGGAGTGTGGGAGTTATCCCCGGGAGTGCGGGAGTTATCCCGGGAGTGTGGGAGTGATCCCTGGGAGTGTGGGAGTTATCCCCAGGAGGTGGGAGTTATCCCTGGGAGTGTGGGAGTTATCCCGGGAGTGTGGGAGTTATCCCCGGGAGTGTGGGAGTTATCCCCGGGAGTGTGGGAGTTATCCCCGGGAGGTGGGAGTTATCCCCGGGAGGTGGGAGTTATCCCCGGGAGGTGGGAGTTATCCCCGGGAACAACAGAACAAAGAACAAAGAAAATTACAGCACAGGAACAGGCCCTTCGGCCCTCCAAGCCTGCGTCGACCATGCTGCCCAACTGAACTAAAACCCCCTACCCTTCCGGGGACCATGTCCTTCTATTCCCATCCTATTCATGTACTTGTCAAGACGCCCCTTAAAAGTCACTATTGTATCCGCTTCCACTACCTCCCCCGGCAGCGAGTTCCAGGCACCCACCACCCTCTGTAAAAAATCTGCCTCATACATCTCCTTTAAACTTTGCCCCTCGCACCTTAAACCTGTGCCCCCTAGTAATTGACTCTTCCACCCTGGGATAAAGCTTCTGACTATCCACTCTGTCCATGCCTCTCATAATCTTGTAGACTTCTATCAGGTCTCCCCTCAACCTCCGTCGTTCCAGTGAGAACAACCCAAGTTTCTCCAACCTCTCCTCATAGCTAATGCCCTCCATACCAGGCAACATCCTGGTCAATCTTTTCTGTACCCTCTCCAAAGCCTCCACATCCTTCTGTAGTGTGGCGACCAGAATTGAACATTATATTCCAAGTGTGGCCTCACTAAGGTTCTATAAAGCGTCAACATGACTTGCCAATTTTTAAACTCAATGAAGGCAAGCATGCCGTATGCCTTCTTGACTACTTTCTCCACCTGCGTTGCCACTTTCAGTGACCTGTGTACCTGTACACCCAGATCCCTCTGCCTATCAATACTGTTAAGGGTTCTGCCATTTACTGTATATTTCCTATCTGTATTAGACCTTCCAAAATGCATTACCTCACATTTGTCCGGATTAAACTCCATCTGCCATCTCTCCGCACAAATCTCCAACCGATCTATATGCTGCTGTATCCTCTGATGGTCCTTATCGCTATCTGCAAATCCACCAACTTTGTGTCGTCCACAAACATACAAATCAATCCAGTTACATTTTCCTCCAAATCATTTATATATATCTTGAGTGTGGGAGTTATCCCCGGGAGCACGGGAGTTATTCCCGGGACCGTATGAGTTATCCCTGGGAGTGTGGGAGTTATCATAGTAAGAAGTTTAACAACACCAGGTTAAAGTCCAACAGGTTTATTTGGTAGCAAAAGCCACACAAGCTTTCGAAGCTCTAAGCCCCTTCTTCAGGTGAGTGGGAATTCTGTTCACAAACAGAGCTTATAAAGACTGTGTTTACCCCAGTCCAACGCCGGCATCTCCACATCATGAGTTATCATAGAACATAGAACATAGAACAGTACAGCACAGTACAGGCCCTTCGGCCCACGATGTTGTGCCGAACCTTTTCCGAAACCAAGATCAAGCTATCCCACTCCCTATCATTCTAGTGTGCTCCATGTGCCTATCCAATAACCGCTTGAAAGTTCCTAAAGTGTCCGACTCCACTATCGGAGTCTATCCCTGGGAGTGTGGGAGTTACCACTGGGAGTTTCAGAGTTAACCCCAGGTGTGTGGGAGTTATTCCTGGGGAGTATGGGAGTTATTCCTGGGGAGTTTGGGAGTTATTCCTGGGGAGTATGGGAGTTAGCCCTGGGAGTGCTAGGGCTCCTTGACGCCACACTCGGTCGAATGCAGCTTTGATGTCAAGGCCAGTCACTCTCACTTCACCTCTGGAAATCAGCTCTTTTGTCCATGTTTGAACCAAGGCTGTAATGCGGTCAGGAGCTGAGTGACTCTGGTGAAACCCAAACTGGGCGTCACTGAGCAGGTTATTGCTGAGCAGGTGCTACTCGATAGCACTGTGGATAACCCCTTCAATCACTTTATTGATGATTGAGAGTAGACTGATTGGGCGGTAATTGGCCGGGTTGGATTTGTCCTGCTTTTTGTGTACAGGACATACCTGAGCAATTTTCCACATTGTTGGGTAGATGCCAGTGTTGGAACTGTACTGGAAGAGCTTGGCTAGGGGAGCGGCAAGTTCTGGAGCACAAGTCTTCAATACTATTGCTGGAATGTTATCAGGGCCCATTGCCTTTACAATATCCAGTGCCTCCAACCGTTTCTTGATATCACGTGGAGTGAATCGAATTGGCTGGAGACTGGCTTCTGAGATGCTGGGGACCACTGGAGGAGGCCGAGATGGATCATCCACTCGGCACTTCTGGCTGAAGATTGCTGTGAATTTCAGCCTTATCTTTTGCACTGATGTGCTGGGCTCCTCCATCATTGAGGATGGGGATATTTGTGGAGCCTCCTCCTCCAGTGAGTTGTTTAATTGTCCACCACCATTCACGATTGGATGTGGCAGGACTGCAGAGCTTAGATCTGATCCGTTGGTTGTGGGATCATTTAGGTCTGTCTATCACCTGCTGTTTTTGCCGTTTGGCATGCAAGTGGTCATGTTTGGTAGCTTCACCAGGTTGACACCTCATTTTTAGTTATGCCCAGTGCTGCTCCTGGCATGCCCTCCTGCATTCTCCATTGAACCAGGGTTGACCCCCTGGTTTGATGGTAATGGTTGAGTGGGGATATGCTGGGCCATGAGGTTGCAGATTGTGCTGGAGTACAGTTCCACTGCTGTTGGTGGCCCACAGCGCCTCATGGATGCCCAGTTTTGAGTTGCTAGATCGATTCAAAATCTATACCATTTAGCACGGTGATAGTGCCACACAACACGATGTGTGTGTGAGAGTGGGGGGTTGGTGTGTGTGCGAGGGAAAAAGAGATGTGTGTGCTCATTTGGAAATCACTCCTCCCATTCAAATTGACAAAGAATAAGACTTACATACAGTTTTTAAAAAGAGAACTTTTTAATTATTACCAGCTTACCCACCTCTGAATTGGGAATGATTTGCAGGGTTTAATGGACCCCAGGGAGGGTGACTCTGCCAGGGGGTGAATGTGAAGGAGGCATGTGGCTGGTGGATGTATCTGTAGCTGAGCCTCTTCTTCATTCCTGACACACACTCACACATACAACCGAGAAAAGATTTGTTTACATTTGGATTCTGTGTTCATACCTATTTCACCGCAATAAAGGGGGCATCAACATTATTAGAATGCCGGGGGTTTCCCGATGCTGTTGGGAGGTCGCGAGGGGATCTGTGGATCATAAAGTTTGGGAAAGGATGCAACAAATGTGGGAAATGGAATCACTTTGCTAAATGCTGCAAGTCAAAACCACGCAGCTTCCCTGTGCCATCAGCAACATGATGTGGCGATGCCGGCATTGGACTGGGGTGGGAACAGTAAGTAGTCTCACAACACCAGGTTAAAGTCCAACAGGTTTATTTGGTAGCACGAGCTTTCGGACCACCGCTCCGAATCTCACCTGAGGAAAGAGCAGCGCTCCGAAAGCTTGTGCTACCAAATAAATCTGTTGGACTTTAACCTGGCGTTGTGAGACTTCTTAATCAGCAACATGGCAGCAGGTCAGTCCTCCAGCGGAAGCAATGTCAGGAAGGTGAAGGAACCGGAACTCAGTGTGGTGAACCATCGTTGGTTCCCACCAGGTAGTACTGAGCCAGGGTCTGGCCAGTACTATGAGTCTGTATATATGTTACTGTTGGGGTTAGGGTTGGGCTGTTCTACATGTTACTGTTGGGGTTAGGGTTGGGCTGTTCTACCTGTAATAGAGTTATTATGGTACATCCCAGTCGGGCTCCGCCTCCTGGGAGAGGTATAAAGGTCACTGCTCTGTCTGGGACCCTTCAGTCTGGGATCGTGTATTATATATGGTAGCTCTATTGTAGTAGTCAATAAAAGCCTTTATTTCCTCGAGCATCTCTAGCCTCGTGAGTTATATCGCGCGTCAACTTTATTGACTACTAATTGAACTCTCGTCGTTAAAAAAAAAAACGATACAGAGAGCATGGAGCAAATGCTTAAACCCGAACGTCTTACGCTGGATCCACGTGCGGCGGGCGCCTCGAACACCTTCGACCACTGGTTGAAATGTTTTCAGGATTACCTCGAAGCCTCCGCAGCGGTCACCACAGACGCCGACAGACTCCGGGTCCTCCACGCAAGGGTAAGCGACGCTGTATATTTAGCGATCTGTGCGGCCACCGACTACAAAGGGGCCCTCGAGCTTCTTAAGAAGCGCTACATTAAACCGCCGAACGAGATGCATGCTCGATATCTCTTAGCCACTCGACGACGGCAGCCCGGCAAAACGACGGAACAGTACGCGTGCAAACTCCTACAGCTAGCCAGGGGCTGTAACTGCAAAGCAGTGTCGGCAGACCAGAACATGAACGTCCTCGCTCGAGATGCGTTTGTGGCGGGAATCGGATCGTCTTATATCCGACTTCGGCTGTTGGAGCAAGGTAATCTTGATCTCACTAAGTCTATAGAGCTAGCGGATACGCTAGAAACGGCCTCCAAAAGCCTGGCGATGTATCCCGACGACCACGTGGAGACAGCGTGGCTGGGGCAGTCACAGACCCCACTTCATCCAGCGGGTCCGAAAAGCGGCGTGATGGCGTTCCCACCCTCGGGCCTGACGACGGCAGCAGCTCCAGGCGGCCCGCGGTGTTAGTTCTGTGGAGGCGTGAAACACACTCGGCAGCGATGTCCCGCTAAAGCGGTGTTGTGCTCCGCCTGCGGCAAGAAGGGGCATTATTCGAAGGTATGTCGATCCAAACTTACATCCAGGAACAGCAGTGCGGCCTGTGACTCCCCGGAGCCGGGTTCCTCGTCGTCGGCATCGTCAAGGGTTTCTTCCACGTGCGAGGCCAGGACGTCGCCATTCCTGACGACGGAGTCGCAAGAGACGCGCGACCACCAGGGGTCGCTGATTTTGGTGCCATCGCCCACGTGCGACCTATGGGAGCAGCCATTTTGGTCGGCACCGACCGCGAATGACCAGCAGGGGTCGCCATCATCCATCTCAGCTGCCTGCAGTGGCGCTCACGAACCAACGGTGGCGTCGATCATCCTGGACCAGGCCAAGCCTCACAGACTCGACAAGTCCATGATGGACATACAGGTAAACAAACGCACGATTTATTGTCTGTTTGACAGCGAGAGCACGGAGAGCTTTATTCACCCAGACGCCATGAAGCGGTGTGGCCTCCAGATCCAGCCTGTCAAGCAGACAATTTCGATGGCGTCAAGGTCCCGGCCTGTCACTGTGCTAGGGAGTTGCGTGGTAAATCTAACGGTGCAGGGCACGGTTTACGAGAGCTTCAAGCTCCTGGTGTTACCGCACCTTTGCGCGCCAATACTCCTCGGACTAAATTTCATGGTCCACTTGAAGAGTGTAACCCTACAGTATGGTGGGCCACTCCCTCCGCTTTCAGTGGGAGAACAGCAGCCTCCAAATTGCCCAACGCGCTCCACCTGTAGCCTCTCGATGCTTAAGGTTACCACACCCTCCTTATTCCAGAATCTCGTGCCAGGCTGCAAGCCCATCGCGACGAAGAGTAGGCGGTACAGCGCTGAGGATCGGATCTTCATTCGATCTGAGGTTCAGCGGCTCCTCAAGGAAGGGATCATACAACCTAGCGCTAGTCCTTGGAAAGCGCAGGTCGTGGTGGTCAAGAGTGGGAACAAACCCCGGATGGTCATAGACTATAGTCAGACCATTAACAGATACACGCAGCTGGATGCGTATCCCCTCCCGCGCATTTCTGACATGGTCAACCAGACTGCGCAGTACCGGGTGTTCTCCACCATCGACCTAAAGTCTGCCTACCACCAGCTCCCCATTCGCCCAGAGGACCGACAATACACGGCTGTTGAGGCGGATGGTCGCTTGTACCATTTTTTAAGGGTTCCTTTTGGTGTCACCAATGGGGTCTCGGTCTTCCAGCGTGCTATGGACTGAATGGTGGACCATAACGGACTGCGGGCTACCTTGCCGTACCTGGATAACGTCACCATCTGCGGCCATGACCAGCAGGACCACGATACCAACCTTCTTAGATTCCTACGCACTGCATCTCACCTGAATCTGACCTACAACAGGGAGAAGTGTGTATTTCGCACGCGCCGCCTAGCTATCCTCGGATACGTGGTGGAAAATGGGGTCATTGGCCCTGATCCAGACCGTATGCGTCCCCTCCTCGAACTTCTCCTGCCCACTCACGTAAAAGCACTGAGAAGATGCTTAGGCTTCTTCTCTTACTACGCACAGTGGATTCCCAATTACGCGGACAAAGCCCGTCCGCTCATCAAATCTACCTCTTTTCCCCTAGCACCAGAGGCTCGTTTGGCCTTTGAAAAACTAAAAGCCGACATCGCGAAAGCCACGATGCACGCTATCGATGAGTCCATCCCCTTCCAGGTGGAGAGCGATGCATCTGATTTCGCCCTGGCCGCCACACTTAACCAGGCGGGCAGGCCCGTCGCCTTTTTCTCTCGCACCCTCCAAGGCCCCGAAATTCGACATTCGGCGGTGGAAAAGGAGGCCCAGGCCATTGTGGAGGCCGTCCGGCATTGGCGCCATTACTTGGCGGGAAAACGGTTCTCCCTGCTCACGGACCAGCGGTCCGTGGCGTTCATGTTCAATAACACGTTACGGGGCAAGATCAAGAACGATAAGATCTTGAGGTGGAGAATCGAACTCTCCACCTATAATTACGACATCATGTATCGTCCAGGGAAACTCAACGAGCCCTCGGATGCCCTGTCGCGTGGAACATGCGCCAGTATGCAGGAGAATCGATTGCAGGCTCTCCACAGTGACCTCTGCCATCCAGGGGTCACTCGGCTCTACCACTTCATAAAAGCCCGGAATCTACCCTACTCGGTGGAGGATGTCAGGTCCATAACCAGAAGCTGCCGGGTATGCGCGGAATGCAAACCGCACTTTTACCGACCTGACAGGGCACAACTCGTTAAGGCCACTCGTCCCTTCGAAAGACTGAGTGTGGATTTTAAGGGCCCCCTTCCCTCGACAGATCAGAATGTGTACTTCCTCAATGTGGTTGATGAGTACTCACGATTCCCTTTTGTCATTCCCTGTTCTGATATGACCGCTGCCACGGTTATCAAGGCATTTCGTGATCTTTTCACCCTGTTCGGTTACCCCTGTTACATCCACAGCGATAGGAGCTCGTCGTTCATGAGCGATGACTTGAGGCAATACCTGCTCTCATACGGGATTGCCCCTAGTAGAACCACGAGCTACAACCCAAGGGGTAACGGACAGGTGGAACGTGAGAATGCTACAGTCTGGAAGGCTGTCTTACTGGCGTTGAAGTCAAAAGGCCTTCCAGTCTCCCGTTGGCAAGAGGTACTCCCTGATGCGCTCCACTCCATACGCTCACTCCTGTGTACGGCAACCAACGCTACTCCCCATGAGAGACTGTTTTCATTCCCTCGGAAGTCTTCCTCTGGGACCTCATTACCGTCTTGGTTGACGTACTCAGGACCTGTCCTCCTGCGGCGACATGTTAGGACCCGCAAGTCCAACCCTTTGGTTGAACAGGTCCATCTCCTCCACGCCAACCCTCAGTATGCCTATGTGGCATACCCTGACGGGCGAGAGGACACGGTCTCGATTCGAGACCTGGCACCAGCAGGGGGCTTGGAAATCCCTGTCGCTCCCATACCTCCTGTTAGAGACCCCCCAACTATTGTTTCCCCTCCTGACACGGCGCGGGCAGCATCGGGACCATCACTTAACCCTTTTACTCCCGTGTACAGCTTGCCTGAGTCCAGGAGATGGTCGCCACTTCAAGGTGTGTCCGAGTTCAGCGGATTGTCACCACCTCGGGGTCAACCGGCCCGTGAGACATCGGAGGAGCCGTTGGACACCGCCTTGGGGAGAACACCACCGCGAGTGCCTACACCGGTGTCATCGCCGGTGTTGAGGAGGTCACAACGACGGTGCGGTCCCCCTGACCGTCTGAACTTATAGACTGATGACCAATTGTTCTGTGGTTTTTTTTGTACCCCGCCGGCCTTTGTCTTCAAAGGAGGGGTGAATGTGGTGAACCATCGTTGGTTCCCACCAGGTAGTACTGAGCCAGGGTCTGGCCAGTACTATGAGTCTGTATATATGTAGCTGTTGGGGTTAGGGTTGGGCTGTTCTACATGTTACTGTTGGGGTTAGGGTTGGGCTGTTCTACCTGTAATATAGTTATTATGGTACATCCCAGTCGGGCTCCGCCTCCTGGGAGAGGTATAAAGGTCACTGCTCTGTCTGGGACCCTTCAGTCTGGGATCGTGTATTATATATGGTAGCTCTATTGTAGTAGTCAATAAAAGCCTTTATTTCCTCGAGCATCTCTAGCCTCGTGAGTTATATCGTGCATCACTCAGCCAAAGCAGTGAAGCTACAACAACACTGTACTGTGCCAGTGTCAGCGCTGTCACAGAGAAGGGTGAGATCTTCACCACACTCAGTGTGGTGCACAGTAATGCAAGATTGAAGGTAAAGATTGACCCTGGAGTGAAGTCCAGCACTGTCTAGACAAATGTTACAGGAACTAGATCCAAATATAACTCCAGAGCCCAGGTGGACCTTGTGGCTTATCGCAGATAAACCATCCACACTGTCACTGTAGCCACTCTTCACTGCACACGGGGCAAATCCAAGTTTTACATATAACACAACAAAAGTAGCATGTGCTGGAAAATCTCAGCGGGTCTGACAGAATCTGTGGAGAGAGAACAGAGCCAATGTTTCCAGTCTGGATGGCACTTTGTCAGAGCAGAGGCAGTAATGTGCTTTTATCAAGTTTCTCATAGTTGACCAGAATGTAAGACCATTGTTAGGTCTTTGGGACAGCATTGCACTGGGGCTGACTCAAGCTGGTCCAGAAGTCCACGTCCTACAACACCAAGACTCAGAAATGACAGCATACAAAGACTTCTTCAACTGTGATGCCATTGGTAAGCTACCAGTTGTATACCACATGAGACTAGATGGTTCGATACTACCATCAGCCTGTGCTCCGAGTAGACTACCAGTAACCATGAAGCAGAAAGTAGTCAATGAGCTGCATTGGATGACGACACTGGGTGTGATAATCCCTCTAGACAAGGCCACAGAATGGGTTTCAGTAATGGTGGCTGCAGTAAAGGTAGATGGCAGAATTGATCCAGTGAACTTGAGCAAGGCGCCACTCAGACCTCATCACCCTGTGAAGACAGTGGAGCAGGTGATAACAGACATGTCAGGTGCTGAGGAGTTCAGCATTCTCAGTGTGAAACGCGGATTCTGGCAGATCCTGCTAGATGAAGAATCCTCACAACTAACCACATTCTTGTCTCCGATAGACAGATATCTTATTGCCCAATGGGATATCCCCAGGCAGTGAGGTTTTCCAACAGTGCACGGAGCAGTTCTCTGCAGGACAACCCTGTGAAATCATCGCCAGTGACATCCTGGCCTGGGGTCGCTCTGTACAACCACATGATGCACTTCCTCGCCTCGTCCTGACAGAGTCAGAGCCAGACAGCTGAGGCTGAACCCTGGGAAATGCAGATTCAGGGTTAGCCAGGTTCCTGATGTGAGTCATTTACTCACAGCCGATGGTGTAATTCCCGATCCAGACAGGACAACGGCGATACAACAAATAGCCATTCCCGTGGATAAGCACGGTGTACCGCGCTTTCTCAGTGTGACAAACTATCTTTCTAAGTTCACCCCGTGTTACAGTGAGGCCACTGGATCTCTTTGCCAGCTCCTCCCCCAGGATGTTGATTGGTGCTGGCAGGAGCGTCACACAGCGATCTTCAACAGACTCAAACAGGCTCCCTCAGTCCCACCGCTGCTACAATAGTTTGACAGTCCAAGCACCCGTATTTATATCAGCGGACACCTCCCAGCACAGACTTGGCGCAGTCTGATCCAGAATTACAGACCAATAGCCTTTGTTTCAAGGCCTCTCACTGACACGTTACACTCAGATTGAAAACAAACTCCTCACTTGAGTCGTCGCCTGTCAGAAATTTAATGACTCCATATATGGTCATCCTGAAACTCATCACCAGCCACTCATCACTATCTTCAAAAAGCCAGTCAGATTTATGGGAAATCAGATCAGCCATGATCCTATTGAATGATGGAGGGGCTGAATGGCCTGCTCCTCTTCCTACTTCTTATGGTCTCACCACGCTGTAAGGCTCCAAGTTGGGCTATCGGAGGTGGCAGCGTCCAGGGCTGAAGCTGAAACTGGCTGGAGGTCTGGGGAAGATAGGAGAGGTTTTCCTGAATGAAACAGTGCTGAGTGCACGAGGCCTTCCTTCCGGAACCCTCTGGATTATTCTCCTTTCTCTCTCTGCCATATTCCTCCATTTGCTGGGGCGTGTCCCGGAGCCAGGGGCAGTGTAAACACAGCCCCCATAGCTCATGTGGAGTGCGATCGAGTTCTGGGCTGACGTGTCAACACGGACACGGACTCCATTTGGGATGCACAAGCACTGGGTAGAAATCCATTTCCCGATCAGTTCTATATGGTGGATTCTCCCATTAGGGAGAAGAAACCCTTTGGGAACCTCCCTCTCCTTGGACAGGGATCTGGTGAAATGTACAGGCCACAAATCCAACACATTGAACACTAGGCCTGAATTCCTGACTGGGGGGTGGGGGTGGGGAATGGGGGTGGGAGCTACCTTCACATGAAATTCCTAAGCGGGAGCAGTAAACTCTGGCATATCTGTGCCCCTCTAACTCTGGCATCTCATACATCCCGGATCGTAAAAACTCCACCATTGGTGGCTCGGCCTTCAACTCCCAAGGCCCCAAGCTCTGAAATTTCCTCCCTAACCCTCTCCACCTCTTCCCTCGCTTTCCTCCTTGCAGACACTCCATAAGATTTTCAGCATCTGAGCTGTCGTCTCCTTAGGTGGTCTGATGCCAAAGCTCCTGTGACTGTAAAGGTGCCATATCAATGCAAGTTGTTGGTGTGGTTTCTTTGATGAAGGAAGCAAGATTTCACTGAGGTGCTTTTCACCGTGTTTTACAACCTCACAGGAAACGGGAAGATTTGAGAGCTCTACGATTGTGATAATGGTGATTATATTCCCCACAAGGTTTCTGCTTGAATTAGGATTCAGTGACAAGATTCATGTCAGTAAATTAGAGGCCCGTTTATCAGCAGAAGGAGAAATTATTTGTTCTATTTATTGATTAATTCAAAATAGCACGCTCTCATCGATTGCTGACGGCGAGCGGTTCTGGAATAATTAATCAAGAATCATAGAATCATAGAAACCCTACAGTGCAGAAGGAAGCCATTCAGTCCATCGTGTCTGCACCGACCACAATCCCACCCAGGCCCTATCCCCACATATTTACCCGCTAATCCCTCTAACCTACACATCTCAGGACTCTAAGGGGCAATTTTTTTTTAAACCTGGCCAATCAACCGCACATCTTTGGACTGTGGGAGGAAACCGGAGCACCCGGAGGAAACCCACGTAGACACGGGGAGAATGTGCAAACTCCACACAGACAGTGACCCAAGCCGGGAATCGAACCCAGGTCCCTGTGAAGCAACAGTGCTAACCACTGTGCTACCGTGCCGCCCACTAATTTCCAATAATCTTATTTCCCTGTAAAATAGGCGCTGATTATTTTGTCTGCAAAATGGGAGTAAAATTTAGGATGTATTATTACCATTTGAGAAGAAAATAGGCTCAGCATATTGCAATGAGAAATAAGTCAGCCTGTATCCTGTTGTGATGTGTCCTCAAGGGAAAGCAGCATGGCATCACTTGAGGGGAAGTTTGTCATGTGATCCAGTCTTGGTTTCACTTTGGCCTGTGAGCGGAACAGCACACACAGCTCTGCTGCTGATGTCTTTACCATTGCCTAAATGTTTTCAAATAGTCTGAAATAAATGAAGACAATCCCTTATGAGTGACTGGTGCCATTATAAAAATATGACATACATACGAATATATGAATTAGGAACAGGGGTAGGCCATTCAGCCCCTCAAGCCAGCACTGTCATTCAATATGATCATGGCTGATCAGGTTGTAACTTCCACCCCACATTTCCGCCCACCCCAATAACTTTTACCCCCTTGTTAATTAACGATCTATCGAGCTCTGCCTTAAAAATATTCAACATCTTCTTCCTTTGGTAGGGAAAAGATTCCAGAGAGTCCCGACACTCTGAGGGAAAAGAAAATCTCCTTATCGCTGTTTCAAATGGCCGGCCCCTTATTTTTAAACAGTGATCCCTCGTTCTAGATTCTCCCACAAGAGAAAACATCCCCTCCCCATCCACTCTGTCAAACCCCTCAGGATCCTGTATGTTTCAATCAAATCGCCTCTTACTCCTCTAAGCTCCAGCAGATTTAAGCCCAGCGTCTGGAAAAAGATACAAAAGTCCGAGGACACTTACCAAGCTAATGTTCTGGGGTCCCGGGTTCGAATCCCGCCACAGTAGACGGTGGAATTTGAATTCAATAAAAAAAAATCTGGAATTAAGAATCTCCTGATGACCATGAAACCATTGTCGTCTGTCTAACCGTTTACACGTGTGGAAAACTCTGGGAGAGAGTTAAATATGGTGTTGGTGGTTATATAATTTACACCTACCGGAGTAAATTCTTGTTTTGACTGTAGCGTCAAGATAGTCAGCATCAAAATAACTGTTTTGGGTTGATGTCTCACTTTGTACCCAGGTATAAATCAAATGGAAATGTATAATATAAACTCCAAAACTACAGGTTAAGGGGGAATTTTACTCTTCATGTACTGACAGCACTGTGCGCACAGACATGGGTACAGACTAGCTCCTCAGTCACTGCATAGCAATGTAAAGCCAACCACACGCCAGACCACACAGAACACTTCTATTCGAGGTAAAGCATTTCCAGATCAATCTTTCAACAATAAAGCAGGAAAGACAAGAAATCAGCGGGTGTGGTGCAAATGGTGAAGCTTTTACTCTGAAAAAAATAGAAAGCGGTGATTATGATTGTTCTGCCATCTGTGTCAATAAATTAAAGTGAAGTCCTGATAATCATAGAATTATAGAATCCTACAGTGCAGAAGGAGGCCATTCAGCCCATTGAGTCAGCACTGACAACAATCCCAGCCAGGTCCCATCCCCATAACCCCATGTATTTACCCTAGCTAGTCCCCCTGACACTAAAGGAAAATTTTGCGTGGTCAATCCACCTAACCCACATATCTTTGGACTGTGGGAGGAAACTGTAAGCACCCGGAGGAAACCCACGCAGACACGGGGAGAACGTGCAGACTCCACACAGATAGTGACCTGAGCCGGGAATTGAACCCGGGTACCTGGGACTGTGAGGCAGCAGAGCTAACCATGTCATGGTATTATTGTAATAGACAGGACCAGTCACTATACCATCACAGTCTATCAACTCAAAGAAATATCAAAGAGGACCATTCAGCCCATCAAAGCTGCTCCTTCCACAGACCACATGCACTCAGCCTGACCACCGTGATTTTGTTTTGTGTCCCTTTGAAGCCATTAATATTTTCATCACCACGGTGGCACAGTGGTTAGCACTGCTGCCTCACAGCGCCAGGGACCTGGATTCAATTCCTGGCTTGGGTCACTGTCTGTGTGGAGTTTGCACATTGTCCCCGTGTCTGCTTGGGTTTCCTCCGGGTGCTCCGGTTTCCTCCCACAGTCTGAAAGACGCGCTGGTTAGGGTGCATTGACCCGAACAGACGTGCGGCGACTCGGGGATTTTCACAGCAACTTTGTTGCTAATTTAAGCCTACTTGTAACACTAATAAAATATGATGTGGAGATGCCGGTGTTGGACTGGGGTGGGCATGGTAAGAAGTCTCACAACACCAGGTTAAAGTCCAACAAGTTTATTTGGAGTCAGTTACCACTCACCTGATGAAGGAGCAGCGCTCTGAAAGCTTGTGATTCCAAATAAACCTGTTGGACTTTAACCTGGTGTTGTGAGACTTCTTACTAATAAAATAAGCTTTAAATTACCAAGGATTAAATGAATGGTCATTCTAAAGTCAGATTATTTCACGGATGTCAGCCACAGTCCAGTAGGTGGCAGTCTTTCCCATGAATCAGAAGGTTGTGGGTTCAAGTCTAACTCCACCAATCTGAGCAGCAAACCCTGGCAGACACAGCATTGCAGCACTGACAGGGTGCTGCACCGTTGGAGCTGCCTCTTTCAGAGACTGTTAAATAAGTTCAGTGCCCATGGTGTTAAGTGTAAGATCCTGGCATGGATAGAGGATTGGCTGACTGGCAGAAGGCAGAGAGTGGGGATAAAGGGGTCTTTCTCAGGATGGCAGCTGGTGACTTGTGGTGTGCCTCAGGGGTCGGTGCTGGGACCACAACTTTTCACAATATACATTAACAATTTGGAAGAAGGAACTGAAGGCACTGTTGCTAAGTGTGCAGATGATACAAAGATTTGTAGAGGGACAGGTAGTATTGAGGAAGCAGGGGGGGCTGCAGAAGGACTTGGACAGGTTCGGAGAGTGGGCAAAGAAGTGGTAGATGGAATACAATGTGGAAAAGTGTGAGGTTATGCACTTTGGAAGGAGGAATGGAGGCATAGATGGGAAAATGGGAAAATGCTTAGGAAATCAGAAACACAAAGGGATTTGGGAGTCAAAGACAGTCATTGAGTGTCTTTAAGACAGAGATAGATAGGTTCTTGATCAATAAGGGGATCAGGGGTTATTGGGAAAAGGCAGGAGAATGGGGATGAGAAAAATATCAGCCATGATTGAATGGTGGAGCAGACTCGATGGGCCGAGTGGCCTCATTCTGCTCCTATGTCTCATGGTCTTATGGAGATGTTAAACTGAACGTGAAAGATCACATATTCAGAGAAGAGCAGCAGAATTTCCAAGCTGGCAGAGCCAATGTTTGCGCTCCAACCAATATCATTCCAACACATTAGCAATCATTCATTTCAGGACTGTTTAAGACCATAAGACATAGGAGCGGAAGTAAGGCCATTCGGCCCATCGAGTCCACTCCACCATTCAATCATGGTTGATTTCAACTCCATTTACCCGCTCTCTCCCCATAGCCCTTAATTCCTCGAGAAATCAAGAATTTATCAATTTCTGTCTTGAAGACGCTCAACGTCTCGGCCTCCACAGCCCTCTGTGGCAATGAATTCCACAGACCCACCACTCTCTGGCTGAAGAAATTTCTCCTCATCTCTGTTCTAAAGTGACTCCCTTTTATTCTAAGGCTGTGCCCCCGCGTCCTAGTCTCCCCTGTTAATGGAAACAACTTCCCTACGTCCATCCTATCTAAGCCGTTCATTATCTTGTAAGTTTCTATCAGATCTCCCCTCAACCTCCTAAACTCCAATGAATATAATCCCACGATCCTCAGACGTTCATCGTATGTCAGGCCTACCATTCCTGGGATCATCCGTGTGAATCTCCGCTGGACCCGCTCCAGTGCCAGTATGTCCTTCCTGAGGTGTGGGGCCCAAAATTGCTCACAGTACTCCAAATGGGGCCTAACCAGTGCTTTATAAAGCCTCAGAAGTACATCCCTGCTTTTGTATTCCAAGCCTCTTGAGATAAATGACAACATTACATTTGCTTTCTTAATTACGGACTCAACCTGCAAGTTTACCTTTAGAGAATCCTGGACTAGGACTCCCAAGTCCCTTTGCACTTTAGCATTATGAATTTTGTCACCGTTTAGAAAATAGTCCATGCCTCTATTCTTTTTTCCAAAGTGTACGACCTCGCACTTGCCCACGTTGAATTTCATCAGCCACTTCTTGGACCACTCTCCTAAACTGTCTAAATCTTTCTGCAGCCTCCCTACCTCCTCAATACTACCTGCCCCTCCACCTATCTTTGTATCATCGGCAAACTTGGCCAGAATGCTCCCAGTCCCGTCATCTAGATCGTTAATATATAAAGAGAACAGCTGTGGCCCCAACACTGAACCCTGCGGGACACCACTTGTCACCGGTTGCCATTCTGAGAAAGAACCTTTTATCCCAACTCTCTGCCTTCTGTCTGACAGCCAATCGTCAATCCATGTTAGTACCTTGCCTCGAATACCATGGGCCCTTATTTTACTCAGCAGTCTCCCGTGAGGCACCTTGTCAAAGGCTTTTTGGAAGTCAAGATAGATAACATCCATTGGCTCTCCTTGGTCTAACCTATTTGTTATCTCTTCAAAGAACTCTAACAGGTTTGTCAGGCACGACCTCCCCTTACTAAATCCATGCTGACTTGTCTTAATCCGACCCTGCACTTCCAAGAATTTAGAAATCTCATCCTTAACGATGGATTCTAGAATTTTGCCAACAACTGAGGTTAGGCTAATTGGCCTATAATTTTCCATCTTTTTTCTTGTTCCCTTCTTGAACAGTGGGGTTACAACAGCGATTTTCCAATCCTCTGGGACTTTCCCTGACTCCAGTGACTTTTGAAAGATCATAACTAACGCCTCCACTATTTCTTCAGCTATCTCCTTTAGAACTCTAGGATGTAGCCCATCTGGGCCCGGAGATTTATCAATTTTCAGACCTTTTAGTTTCTCTAGTACTTTCTCCTTTGTGATGGCAACCATATTCAACTCTGCCCCCTGACTTTCCTGAATTGTTGGGATATTACTCATGTCTTCTACTGTGAAGACTGACGCAAAGTACTTATTAAGTTCCTCAGCTATTTCCTTGTCTCCCATCACTAGATTACCAGCGTCATTTTGGAGCGGCCCAATGTCTACTTTTGCCTCCCGTTTGTTTTTAATGTATTTAAAGAAACTTTTACTATCATTCCTAATGTTACTGGCTAGCCTACCTTCATATTTGATCCTCTCCTTCCTTATTTCTCTCTTTGTTATCCTCTGTTTGTTTTTATAGCCTTCCCAATCTTCTGACTTCCCACTACTCTTTGCCACATTATAGGCTCTCTCTTTTGCCTTGATGCATTCCCTGACTTCCTTTGTCAGCCATGGCTGCCTAATCCCCCCTCTGATAACCTTTCTTTTGTTTGGGATGAACCTCTGCACTGTGTCCTCAATTACTCCCAGAAACTCCTGCCATTGCTGTTCTACTGTCTTTCCCATTAGGCTCTGCTTCCAGTCGATTTTTGTCAGTTCCTCCCTCATGCGCCTGTAATTACCTTTATTTAACTGTAGAACCTTCACATCTGATTCTGCCTTCCTTCTTTCAAATTGCAGACTGAATTCTACCATATTATGATCACTGCTTCCTAAGTGTTCCCTTACTTTAAGATCTTTTATCACGTCTGGCTCATTACATAACACTAAGTCCAGAATAGCCTGTTCCCTCGTGGGCTCCATCACAAGCTGTTCCAAAAAGCCATCCTGTAAACATTCAATGAATTCCCTTTCTTTGGGTCCACTGGCAACATTATTTACCCAGTCCACCTGCATATTGAAATCCCCCATGATCACTGTGACCTTGCCTTTCTGACATGCCCTTTCTATTTCGTGGTGCATTTTGTGCCCCTGGTCCTGACCACTGTCAGGAGGCCTGTACATAACTCCCATTATGGTTTTTTTGCCTTTGTGGTTCCTCAACTCTACCCACACAGACTCCACATCGTCTGACCCTATGTCGTTTAGTGCTATTGATTTAATTTCATTTCTAATTAACAAGGCAACCCCGCCCCCTCTACCCACCCCTCTGTCTTTTCGATAGGTTGTGAATCCCTGGATGTTTAACTGCCAGTCCTGAACCCCCTGCAACCACGTCTCTGTGATGCCTACCACATCATACCTGCCAGTCACAATCTGGGCCACAAGCTCATCTATCTTGTTCCGGACACTGCGGGCATTTAAATATAGCACCTTTAATTCCCTATTGACCGTCCCTTTTTGTTTTCGTAGTGTGGTGGACCTTGGTCTACTGAGCCTTTCCAGACACTGTGTCATATTTTGTGAGATGGGGACTATCGTAACCTCTCCTGAGTGCTGTCTTTTCGTGATTTTTTGTAATCCTAAGCAGCTACGCTTCCCACTGATTCCTTCACCTCTTGGTTCCCTGACTTTCCCTTCCCCCCCAATTTGTGGGGGCTTTCTGCGCACACTGTAACACAGCATACAGAGCCACTGATAGAGGACAGGGTGAGGAAGATTCAACATCAATACAAGTTCCAGAGCTTCAGGATCAGTCCAGTTAGTCTGACCAGTAAACATCAACTGCAATTAGTGAAAAATCCACTTCAAACTCCGCTGAAATGGTGTTTACTGTCATCATAACGCAGGAAAAACACTGAATTATGTCCAGAAATATTGAACTTTAAATAAGATCTGTGTGTGAGTGTGAGAGTGTGTGTGTGAGAGAGCAAGTGTGTGTGAGAGAGCGAGTGTGTGTGTGAGTGTGTGAGAGAGCGAGTGTGTGTGAGAGAGCGAGTGTGTGTGTGCGTGTGTGAGAGTGTGTGAGAGTGTGAGTGTGTGAGAGTGTGTGTGTGTGTGAGTGTGTGAGTGTGTGTGTGAGTGTGAGTGTGTGAGAGTGTGTGAGAGTGTGAGAGTGTGTGAGAGTGTGTGTGTGAGTGTGAGTGTGTGAGAGTGTGTGTGAGAGTGTGTGTGTGTGTGAGTGTGTGAGTGTGTGTGTGTGTGTGAGAGTGTGTGAGTGTGTGAGAGTGTGTGTGTGTGAGAGTGTGTGTGTGTGTGTGAGAGTGTGTGAGTGTGAGTGTGTGAGAGTGTGTGTGAGAGTGTGTGTGTGTGAGAGTGTGTGTGTGAGTGTGAGTGTGTAAGAGTGTGTGTGTGAGTGTGAGTGTGTGAGAGTGTGTGTGAGAGTGTGTGTGTGAGTGTGTGTGAGAGTGTGTGAGAGTGTGAGTGTGTGAGAGTGTGTGAGAGTGTGTGTGTGTGTGAGTGTGTGAGAGTGTGTGTGAGTGTGTGAGAGTGTGTGTGAGAGTGTGTGTGAGAGTGTGTGTGTGTGAGTGTGTGTGAGAGTGTGTGAGAGTGTGTGTGTGTTAGTCACAAGTAGGCTTACATTAACGCTGCAATGAAGTTACTGTGAAAATCCCCTCGTCGCCACACTTTGGCGCCTGTTTGGGTACACTGAGGGAGAACTTAGCATGGCCAATACACCTAATCAGCACGTCTTTTGGACTGTGGGAGGAAACTGGAGCACCCGGAGGAATCCCACGCAGACACAGGGAGAACGTGCAAACTCCACACAGACAGTATCCCAAACCGGGAATTGAACCCGGGTCCCTGGTGCTGTGAGGCAGCAGTGCTAAACACTAATTCACCATGCCGCCCCAATGTGGTTGACTCTTAACTGCCCTCTGAAATGGCCTAGCAAGCTACTCAGTTCAAAGGCAATTAGGGATGTCCTTGCCAGTGACACCCACATCCCAATAATAAAAGGTATATCAAAATTAACACTGAGCTGTAAAAGGTGTCATTAGTATGGTTGAAAGAGAGAGGTTCAAGACAGAGAGGGTTAGAGAGAGTCTGGAGGCTCCAGAGTTTGGAGCTGGGGAGCTGATCCCGGAATGTTTGCAACCTGAAGCAACCAGGTTCACCATTCCAGCATTCTCTTCAAACCTCAGCAAATCTCCCACACCTTTTCCACAGTAAAGAATGTCAGGAATATCACCCACTTCCACCGCTCCCTTGGCCCAGCTAGCACTGTTCATTTGATGGATGGATGTTACAACGGCCGCCAGGACCTGACATTGGGACCAAAAGCCTGTCACAAGACCAAGATCCTCCCAGGAGGCAGCTCGGACCAAGGGGCATCCAGATTCGAATCTGTTATAAGTCTGCGGAGGCAGAAGTTCCTTCACCAAAATCCCTTTATTTACAAACTCTAACAGCAGTATACAGAGAGCTCGCAGTCAACAGTCTATTCCAGGGGTGTCAGAGGAACTGACACGCCCGGTTAAGTACAAGGCAAAGACTCCCTGATTGGCCCATCAAGTGGGTCCTTAATCAGGGCGTGCATACTCCAATAGGCCAACCTCAATGTTTAATGATTGAAGTCATTACAAAAACGTTGGCTCTATTCTCTCTCCACAGGAGCTGTCAGACCTGCTGGGATTTTCCAGCATTTTCTGCTTTTGATCCGATTAGAAAAAGTGGGCGGGCTCTCAATGCTGCTCGTCCAATCAAATTCTCGGAGGTGTTGGAGCCTCAAAGGCCCAATCGGGAAAGGTGAGGTGCTGCTGAGGCAGGTATCAAACCACGAAGGCCCGGATCATGGAGCTGCTGTTAGAGGCAAGAATTGAAAGTAAAACTGAGGCAGGCGGAAGTGGGCAGGCCCAGCAGAGCAGAGGGGAAGCCCCTTTGGAGGAAGCATGGGGGCTGGGGGTAATGCCTTTCCTGTCACTGAGGCAGGGAATCTCCTGCAGGGAGGTCGACAGCAATGAACTGCTGGTCTCCAAAAGCGCCAGGAAGAGCTTTGCTCCATCAATGGCAAAATGCCGGTGAAGCAACAAAATTACCCCTGTTTGGGGCTTTAATCGTCTTAATACGGGCGGCACGGTGGCACAGTGGTTAGCACTGCAGCCTCACAGCGCCAGGGACCCGGGTTCGATTCCGGCCTTGGGTCACTGTCTGTATGGAGTCCATGTTCTCCCTGTGACTGTGTGGGATTCCTCCGGGTGCTCCGGTTTCCACCCACAGACTGGAAGATGTGCTGGTTAGGTGTATTGGCCATGCTAAATTCTCCCTCAGTGAACCTGAACAAGTGCCGGACTGTGGCGACTGGAGGATTTTCACAGTAACTTCGCTGCAGTGTTAATCATCGGAAGAAATCATAGAAACCCTACAGTACAGAAAGAGGCCATTCGGCCCATCGAGTCTGCACCGACCACAATCCCACCCAGACCCTACTCCCATATCCCTACATATTTACCCACTAATCCCTCTAATCTACACATCCCAGGACACTAAGGGGCAATTTTTTAGCATGGCCAATCAACCTAACCCGCACATCATTGGACTGTGGGAGGAAACCAGAGCACCCGGAGGAAACCCACGCAGACACGAGGAGAATGTGCAAACTCCACACATGTAAGCCTACTTGTGACACTAATAAAGATATATATATATATAAAACAGTCAGTCCATCATGTCTGTTTATTTTCCCAGGCCTCTCCCCACCTCCAACCCTGCCATAGACTCAATTGTTGCAATATTCCCCTGGCATGTCTGCATTTCTCTATATTTCAGTTTGTTTAAAAGCCTGCTGCCCTGTACCAGGTTCTGCCATCATCTCGGCCTCTGTGACTGACATTGGCTCAGTTCCCCAGTGTCTCCAATTTCAGATTCCCACCCTTATGTTTAAACCCATCCATGGCTTTGCCCCTTTCTGTCTTATCTTCCTCCAGTCCGATAACATACTCCAAGCTCTCTCTTCCTCTGGCTCTTTGCCTTCATCCTAGAACTCACCTCACAATTGTTGGCATCATCCTCAATCACTTCAATCCCGCTCTCTGGAATTCTTAAGACCAGGATGTTGCCTGGCACGGAGGGCATCAGCTATGAGGAGAGGTTGGAGAAACTTGGTTTGTTCTCACTGGAGCGACGGAGGTTGAGGGGCGACCTGATAGAAGTCTACAAGATTATGAGAGGCATGGACAGAGTGGATAGTCGGAAGCTTTTTCCCAGGGTGGAAGAGTCAATTACTGGGGGGCACAGGTTTAAGGTGCGAGAGGCAAGGTTTAAAGGAGATGTACGAGGCAAGTTTTTTACAACGAGGGTACCGGGAACTCGCGGTCAGGGGAGGTAGTGGAAGCAGATACAATAGTGACTTCTAAGAGGGGGCTGGACTAATACATGAATAGGATGGGAATAGAGGGATATGGTCCACGGAAGGGTAGGGGGTTTTAGTTCAGATGGGCAGCATGGTCGGTACAGGCTTGGAGGGCCGAAGGGCCTGTCTCCCCCCCCACCGTCTTATCAACTGAATTTTCTGTGATATCTCCTTCCTTCCCTGTCCATTCTTACCAATGTATCTGTGAAATGTCGAGTGAAAGGTCACTCTCCTGTAATCTGAGATGAAATTTGAATCATTGCTACGTCACTTGTTGAGACTGATTTTTCATGGCATTTCACAAGATTACATTTCTGATGTGCTTAGTATTCATGGCCTGTTGCGTCTGTCAAAAGGATTCTCAAATGTTTACCATTGCAATCTCTGACCCATATTGGTAAACATTTTATTGAAGAATGGGAAGGCCCCTCCTTTGTCTTGGAACAGGACGGTCTGGTTTCTGCACAAACGTCAAGAAACATGAACAGCGTGAGAGAGTTGGTCTCTGCACTTCGATTGTTGGAAAGGTTAGGATTCCGCACATGTTTGTTGTTTTGTTCACCCATGTGCACAGAAATAGACATGTGTACGCACACACAGAAATGGACATGTCTGTGCAAACACAGAAATGGACATGTGTACGCACACACAGAAATGGACATGTGAACACACACACAGAAATGGACATGTGAACACACACACAGAAATGGACATGTGAACACACACACAGAAATGGACATGTGAACACACACACAGAAATGGACATGTGTACGCACACACAGAAATGGACATGTGAACACACACACAGAAATGGACATGTGTACGCACACACAGAAATGGACATGTGAACACACACACAGAAATGGACATGTGAACACACACACAGAAATGGACATGTGAACACACACACAGAAATGGACATGTGTACACACACACAGAAATGGACATGTGTACGCACACACAGAAATGGACATGTGTACGCAACCACAGAAATGGACATGTGTACACACACACAGAAATGGACATGTGTACGCAACCACAGAAATGGACATGTGTACGCAACCACAGAAATGGACATGTGAACACACACACAGAAATGGACATGTGAACACACACACAGAAATGGACATAACATGAACATATCCAGAAATTGTCACAGAGAATGTGCACAAAAACAGTCAAATGTTGTCACACTTTCTATACATATATGCAAGGGTGGCACAGTGGTTAGCGCTGCTGCCTCGCAACACCAGGGACCCGGGTTCAATACCGGCCTTAGGTCATTTCCTGTGTGGAGTTTGCATGTTTGCCCTGTGTCAGCGTGGGTTTCCTCCGGGTGCTCCGGTTTCCTCCCACAGTCTGAAAGACATGCTGGTTACGTGCATTGGCCATGCTAAATTCTTCTTCACTGTACCTGAACAGGTGCCAGAGTGTGGTGACTAGGGGATTTTCACAGTAACTTCATTGCGGTATTAATGTAAGCCTACTCATGACTAAGATTAAATATACTTTATTTTATCGCAATAACTTGCTACAAACTCATCTTCCTCAACTCTTTTGTCAATTTGATTTGACCGGTCCAAATGAAGAGTAAACTCCCCTTTTTAAACAAGCTCCAGCCATTTATTGTTCATTGCTGTGTCCAATGATATAACTACAGTCAGGGTGCCGAGAAACTTCTCCCACCCTTGTTATTCCTAATCTCTGCCCAGACTGATTCTACATCCTAATCTCTGAGCCAAGATCCTATTTCACCCATGTCCTTTATTGCCCATCACTAATTGCCCTTGAGAAGGTGGTGGTGAGCTGCCCCCTTGAGCCGCTGCAGTCCCTTGGGTGTCGGTGCACCCACAGTGCTGTTATGGAAGAAGCTCCAGGATTTTGACCCAGTAACAGTGAAGGGAAGGCGAAATCTCCATTTGGATGGTGTGTGACCTGGAGGGCAACTTGCAGGTGGTTAGGTTAGCATGTCCAAACAAAGACTGAGTACTTAAGGTAAATGGTGCGTGTGAGAGGATTGTAATTGTGTCCGATCCGCGGGAGGTGTGCTACTTTGCACCTGTCTGCATCAGCCGGGGATAGGTACTGCCACGGTCACAGTGAAAGGGAAGGTAGCTCTTTTTTAAATTCATTTTATGGAATGTGGGCATCACTGGCCGGGACCAGCATTAATTACCCGTCCCTAACTACCCTCCATTTCAGAGGGCGGTTGAGAGTCAACCACATTGCTGTGGCTCTGGAGTCACATGTAGGCCAGACCGGGTAAGGATGGCAGATTTCCTTCGCTAAAGGATATTGGGCGGCATGGTAGCACAGTGGTTAGCACTGCTGCTTCACAGCTCCAGGGACCTGGGTTCGATTCCCGGCTTGGGTCACTGTCTGTGTGGAGTTTGCACATTCTCCTCGTGTCTGCGTGGGTTTCCTCCGGGTGCTCCGGTTTCCTCCCACAGTCCAAAGATGTGCGAGTTAGGTTGATTGGCCCAGGTTAAAAATTGCCCCTTAGAGTCCTGAGATGTGTAGGTTAGAGGGATTAGCGGGTAAATATGTGGGGGTAGGGCCTGGGTGGGATTGTGGTCGGTGCAGACTCGATGGGCCGAATGGCCTCCTTCTGCACTGTAGGGTTTCTATGATTTCTATGATCAGTGAACCAGATGGGTTTTTCCGACAATGGTTTCATGGTCATCAGTAGGCTTTTACTTCCAGATTTTAAAAAATTAAATTCAAATTTCACCATCTGCTGTGGTGGGTTTTGAACCCAGGCCCCCAGATCTTGTTCTAGCTTGCTGGGTGACAACACCATGGCATCACTGGCTCTGCTAAGAGGAGTCATATGATAGGTTAAAAGTTGATAAAGAGGAGACATTACTAAGTCTGGCTGTATATGAAGTTGAACATCATAGAATCAGATTCCCTACAGTGCAGAAGGAGGCCATTCAGCCCATGGAGTCTGTATCGACCGCAATCCCACCCAGGCCCTATTCCCGTAACCCCACACATTTACCCTGCTAATCCCCTGACACTAAGGGGCAATTTAGCATGGCCAATCAACCTAACCCACACATCTTTGAACTGTGGGAGGAAGCCGGAGCACCCGGAGGAAACCCACGCAGACACGGGGAGAATGTGCAAACTCCACACAGACAGTGACCTAAGCTGGGAATTGAACCCGGGTCCCTGGAGCTGTGAAGCAGCAGTGCTAACCACTGTGCCACCGTGCCGCCCACAATGTATGGATTGTGGTCGGCCCACAATGCCAACCACATCTATGGATTAATTTGGGAAAGTCAGCAAGAATCTGATAAAGACATATTGGCGTTGCCCATGGGGTCTGCATTGCTTTTCTCGATATAAATTAATGCCCAGACATGAGTGTGCAGGTCACAATTACAACAGGTGAACAGAACTTGGATGTGTGAGAAGGAGAGTGAGAGAGTGTCAGCGGCAGGTAGTGGAATGCATGGAAATGAAGTGTGGTGATAGATTTTGGTGGGAGAATGAGAAGGAATATAAAGTACAGGGTATTGTGGTAAAGAGAGAGCAAGCACAGAGGGGCTCGGGGGGTGCAGGTGGAGAAGGGGGATATATGTGCACAAATCGCTCAAAGTGATTGGGCAGGTTGAGAAAATGGTTAATGAAGTTAACAGGTTCCTGGGGTTTAAGTGCAGACGGGAGCATAAAACAAGCAATGATGAACAATGAAACTCTATAAAATTCTGCTTCTGCCTCATGTGGGATATCAGCCAGAATTCTCCGACCTCGCCTGGGGCTCGGGTTCTCCGACCTCGCCCGCGGCTGGGATTCTCCAACCTCGCCCGGGGCTGGGATTCTCCAACCTCCCCCGTGGCTGGGTTTCTCTAACCTCCCCCGTGGCTGGGTTTCTCTAACCTCCCCCGTGGCTGGGATTCTCCGACCTCCCCCGTGGCTGGGTTTCTCTAACCTCCCCCGTGGCTGGGATTCTCCGACCTCCCCCGTGGCTGGGTTTCTCTAACCTCCCCCGTGGCTGGGATTCTCCGAACTCCCCCGGGGCTGGGATTCTCCGACCTCCCCCGTGGGTCAGGTTCTCCGACCTCGCCCGCGGCTGGGATTCTCCAACCTCCCCCGTGGCTGGGATTCTCCGAACTCCCCCGCGGCTGGGATTCTCCGACCTCCCCCGTGGGTCAGGTTCTCCGACCTCCCCCGTGGCTGGGATTCTCCAACCTCGCCCGGGGCTGAGATTCTCCAACCTCGCCCGGGGCTGGGATTCTCCAGCCTCCCCTGTGGCTGGGATTCTCCAACCTCGCCCGCGGCTGGGATTCTCCGACTTCCCCCGTAGCTGGGATCCCCCGACCTCGCCCGGGGCTGGGATTCTCCGACCTCGCCCGCGGCTAGGATTCTCCGACCTCTCCCATGGCTGGGATTCTCCAGTCCTGCCGCAGTGAATTAAGTTTTGGCTCAGCGCCAAATTCTCCATTCTCGCTGGCAGCGGTGTTGAACGGGATCAGAGAATCCCGGATGTTTTGCCCAATCCTGGTCATTGAGGAAGGATGGGATAGACAAGGTGCAGGTTAGTTTAACGAGTAAGGCTGCAGGGATGGAGGAGTTTAGTTTGGGAGCAGTGAGGAGATGCTGAGGCTCTTGGCATTACACCCACCCCCACTCCCTCTCATAGGGAACACAAATCCCCCCATACGGAGCAAACAGAGAACCCCCACAGATAACACTGAAACCTCGCTACCAATATGGGATGAACAGAGACCCTCACTCTGCTTCGACTGTGAACACCCTGGGACTGAACAATTCCGTAGGAGTGACGTATCAATGGATCAGCAGCCAGACCCACTCCATGTTTGCGACCGGAGAATCTGCCTCTACTCATCATGCTGCGGGGATTTTCCCTGTAGTGAAACGGTTAATGCCACATGTTAGAAATAGTTCCGTCCGATGACTTTGAGCAGAATAAGGGAAACTCAGCAATCTTTGGCAGCATAACAAAATGATTATCGCAGAATAATTATCCTTCTTATCTATGTGATAAACAATGAACTTTGCATTTTGAAGTATGAATTAAACTTTATTTTGTTTGGTATGTTACTGAGTGTATCAACATTGCAAAGGTCAGCCAGCATGGCAGAGCGGGGCATACGGGAGCGCTGCATCAGACCCAGATAATTGGTTTGTTTGTTTGCTCTTAGAGCAAAACAATTTCCTATTGGACGGCAGCCATGATGTGGAGATGCCGGCGTTGGACTGGGTTAGGCATAGTAAGAAGTCTCACAACACCAGGTTAAAGTCCAACAGGTTTATTTGGAATCACGAGCTTTTGGAGCTCTGCTCCTTCATCAGGTGTGTAATGATGACTCACCTGAGGAAGGAGCAGCGCTCCGAAAGCTCGTGATTCCAAATAGACCCGTTGGACTTTAACCTGGTGTTGTGAGACTTCTTGCTATTGGATGCTGCCAGCACCTGATAGATATTAGCTACCCTGAACCGGGATTGGTGGAGTGCCTCATCCCTCAACCGGGATTGGTGGAGTTCACTATCCCTCAACTATGATTGGAGGTTAGCTTTGTCCCTCACCCAGGATTGGTGGAATTCCTCATCCTTCAACCAGGATTGGTGGAATTCCTCATCCCTCAACTGGGATTGGTGGAGTTACCTCACCCGCCTCCTGGGATTGGAGAAACCTCATGCCACTCAGCTGCAATGTGTTTACCTGCACTCTCACTCAGATGGAATGGGTTTACCTGCACTCTCACTCAGATAGAATGAGTTTACCTGCACTCTCACTCAGATGGAATGAGTTTACCTGCACTCTCACTCAGATGGAGTGAGTTTTTTATTGGCCAGCTATATCTTTGAGTTGAAAATGTAAAATCCATTTCCCACCCCAGCTAAATTTAACCTGTCCCTTGCAGAAAGCAGTGACAGATCCCGGGTGGCATGCGTGGGCAGTAGTTGCTCTTTCGACCCCACCTGAATGCCAATTCTTTGTCCCAGATAGCAAGTGTCAGATCGCATTCTGTTCATGTAGGGCACCGCACTGAATCCTGGTCCTGCCCTCTGTGGATATGCCCAACTTTGCCGCAGAACCCAGTCAGCAATGAGCAGCACAGGGCAACGTGACTGACTCTTTGCTCCATAATCTGGTGGCACTGAAGGAAACCTCTCCACATCTGAGGTCTTGAGCTGGGGATTGCATCGATGGATGGCTCAGTGATCCACGAGGAACCCTGACTGTGCTGTGGGCAGAACACTTACTTCCAAATGGGAGTTGATTAACCGACTGAAAAATCAGTACAATCTGAAATATCATGTTAAAATTGGAGCATAAATAGACACACACTGCGATCAATGGGTGATGTATTACTCAGGAATTTCAAACTGGGTAAGTGATAATTATTTCCCAGTACTGGGTGTCTTTCTCTGCTTTTGTGCTCCCAGTACTCAGAAATGTACATAGAAACATTGAAATTAGAAGCAGAGGGAGGCCATTCAGCCCTTCGAGCCTGCCCCGCCATTCATTATGATCATTCAATAACCTGCCTTCCTCCCATATCCCTTGATCCCTTTAGCCCCAGGAGCTATTTCTAATTCCTTCTAGAAATCAGACAACATTTTGGCCTCAATTACATTCTGCGGTAGTGAATTCCACAGATTCACCACCCTCTGGGTGAAGACATTTCTCCTCACCTCAGTCCTAAAAGATTTACCCCTTATCCTCAAACTATGACCCCTAGTTCTGGACTCCTGCACCATTTTTTAAAGTTTACATATTAGTGTCACAAATAGACTTACATTAACGCTGCAATGAAGTTACTGTAAAATCCCCTAGTCGTCTCACTCAGGACGTCTGTTTGGATACATTGAGGAAGAATTTAGTACGGTCAATGCACCTAACCAGCACGTCTTTTAGACTGTGGGAGAAAACTGGAACACCCGGAGGAAACCCACGCAGACACGGGGAGAATGTGCAGACTCCGCACAGACAGTGACCCAAGCCAGGAATCAAACCCGGGTCCCTGGCGCTGTGAGGCAGCAGTGCTAACCACGGTGCCACCGTGCCGTTCCGCAGTGAATTAGGAACATTCTTTCTGAATCCACCCTATCTAACCCTGTTAGAATTTTATAAGTTTCTATGAGATCCCCTCTCACTCTTCTAAACTCCAATGAATAGCATCCTAGTCGACTTAGTCTCTCCTCATATGACAGAGCTGCCATCCCAGGAATCAGCCTGGTAAACCTTGGCTGTGCTCCCTCTGTAGCAAGGACATCCTTCCTCAGATAAGGACACCAAAACTGCACACAATACTCCTGGTGTGGCCTCAGCAAAACATCCCGATCCCTATACTCAAATCCTTTCGCTATGAAGTCCATATACCATTTGCCTTCTTTACTGCCTGCTGTACCTGCGTGCGTGCGTACTCTCAGTGACTGATGCATGAGGACTCCAAGGTCTCGCTGAGTATCCACCTCTCAATTTATGCCCATTCAAGTAATAGTCTGTCTTCCTATTATTGCTACCAAAGTGGATAACCTCACATTTATCCACATTATACTACATCTGCCATGCAGGTGCCCACACATTCAGCCTGTCCAAATCACGCTGAAGCATCTCTGCATCCTCCTCACAGCTCACCCTCCCACCCAACTTTGCATCAGCTGCAAATTGGAAGATAATACACTTAGTTCCCTCTTCCAAATCATAAATACATAGGGCATGATTTTCCCACCCCGCTACCCTGGTCAAGTAGTGAGGCAGGGCAGGAAATATTAGCAGGAGGCCGATAACTTGGCCTGCTCCGCCAGAGGCCCAAACATCCTAGACCACTGCTACACAAATATCAAACACGCCTACTGCTCTATCACCCGCCCACACTTTGGCAAATCAGACCACAAGGCTGTGCTCCTGCTCCCAGCTTATAAGCAAAAACTGAAGCGGGAGAATCCGTCAAAGAGAGTCGTGCAATGTTGGTCTGAGGAATCGGATGATCTCCTACGGGGCTGCTTGGAGTCAGTGGACTGGTCAGTATTTGAAAACTCTGCCACCAGCCTGAACGAGTACGCCACTACAGTAACTGACTTCATTAGTAAGTGTGCGGAAGACTGTGCGCCAAAGAAGCAAATCCGTGTGTTCCCCAGAACCAAAAACCGGAAACCATGGATGAACAGGGGGGATATCCACTGCTTGCTGAAGTCCAGGTCTGAGGCATTCAAATCAGGCGACCCTGACCTATACAAGAAATGACGTGGAGATGCCGGCGTTGGACTGGGGTAAACACAGTAAGAAGTCTCACAACACCAGGTTAAAGTCCAACAGGTTTACTTGGTAGCAAATACCATAAGCTTTTGGAGCACTGCTCCTTCGTCAGATGGAGTGGAAATGTGCTCTCAAACAGTGCACAGAGACACAAAATCAAGTTATAGAATACTAATTAGAATGCAAATCCCTACTCCATCTGACGAAGGAGCAGCGCTTCGAAAGCTTATGGCATTTGCTACCAAATGAACCTGTTGGACTTTAACCTGGTGTTGTGAGACTTCTTACTATACAAGAAAGCCAGATACGATCTAAAGAAATCCATCAAAGATGCCAAAAGACAGAACTCGACCAAGCTAGAGTCCCAGGCTAGCCACACGGACTCCTACCGACCATGGCAAGGTCTGCAAGACATAACAGGCTACAAGATGAAGGCAGGTAAAATCGCTGGCACCAATGCATCCCTCCCCAATGAGCTCAATGCATTCTATGCCCGTTTTGAGCAAGAGGTCAGCGAGAGCACGTCCTCCATCCCAGAAGCCTCGGATGAACCTGAATCCGAGATCACCACTGCTGACGTAACAGCAACATTTCCAAAAGTCAACCCATGGAAAGCAACTGGTCCGGATGAGTTACCTGGACATGCACTCAGATCCTGCACGGACCAGCTGGCGGAGGTATTCACAGACATCTTCAACCTCTCTTTACAACGACCTGTGGTCCCTATCTGCTTCAAGGAGACGACCATCATCCCGGTACCTAAGAAAACTCAAGCAGCGTGCCTGAATGACTATCGGCCGGTGGCTCTGACATCCATCATTATGAAGTGCTTCGAAAGGTTGGTCATGGAACGAATCAATTCCAGACACCCAGATTGCTTGGATCCACCACAGTTTGCCTACCGCTGCAACAGGTCCACAGCAGACACCATTTCCCTGGCCCTGCACTCAACCCTGTAACACCTGGGTAACAAAGACACCTATGTCAGACTCCTATTTATTGACTGCAGCTCAGCCTTCAACACCATTATTCCTACAAAACCCGTGGCCTGGGCCTCGGCATCTCCCTCTGCGACTGGATCCTGAACTTCCTAACTCGCAGACCACCATCAGTAAGAATAGGCAACCATACTTCCTCCACAATCATCCTCAACACCGGTGCCCCACAAGGCTATGTCCTCAGCTCTTTATATACCTCTGACTGTGCGGCCAAATTCCCCTCCAACTCGATTTTTAAGTTTGCCGATGACACCATCGTAGTGGGTCGGATCCCAAACAATGACAAGACGCGGTACAGGAATGAGATAGAGAATCCGGTGAACTAGTGCAGCAACAATAACCTGGCAATAGAATGTGGCAACAAAACAATAGTCATCGATTTCAGGAAGCATAGTGGAGAACATGCCCCTGTCTACATCAATGGGGATGAAGTAGAAATGGTCGAGAGCTTCAAGTTTCTAGGAGTCCAGATCACCAACAACCTGTCCTGGTCCCTCCATGCTGATGCAATAGTTAAGAAAGCCCACCAACATCTCTGCTTTCTCAGGAGGCTAAGGAAACTTGTCATGTCAGCTACGGCTCTCACCAAATTTTACAGATGCACCATAGAAAGCATTCTTTCTGGTTGTATCACAGCTTGGTATGGCTCCTGCTCTGCCCAAGATCGCAAAAAACTACAAAGGGTCGTGAACAAAGCCCAGTCCATCACTCAAACCCGCCTCCCATCCATTGACTCCGTCTGCACTTCCCGCTGCCTCGGAAAAGCAGCCAGCATAATGAAAAAGGGGCTTAGGAGAGCTAGAAGGGGATATGAGAAGTCCTTGGCGGGTCGGATCAAGGAAAACCCCAAGGCTTTTTACTCTTATGTGAGGAATAAAAGAATGACCAGGGTGAGGTTAGGGCCGGTCAAGGACAGTAGTGGAAATTTGTGTATGGAGTCAGTAGAGATAGGCGAGGTGATGAATGAATACTTTTCTTCAGTGTTCACCAAGGAGAGGGGCCATGTTTTTGAGGAAGGGAAGGTGTTACAGGCTAATAGGCTGGAGGAAATAGATGTTCGGAGGGAGGATGTACTGGCAGGTTTGAATAAACTGAAGGTCGATAAGTCCCCTGGGCCTGACGAAATATATCCTAGGATTCTTTGGGAGGCAAGGGATGAGATTGCAGAGCCTTTGGCTTTGATCTTTGGGTCCTCACTGTCCACGGGGATGGTGCCAGAGGACTGGAGAGTGGCGAATGTTGTCCCTCTGTTTAAGAAAGGGAATAGAAATGACCCTGGCAATTATAGACCGGTTAGTCTTACTTCGGTGGTTGGTAAATTGATGGAAAAGGTCCTTAGGGATGGGATTTACGACCATTTAGAAAGATGCGGATTAATCCGGGATAGTCAGCACGGATTCGTGAAGGGCAAGTCGTGCCTCACAAATTTGATAGAATTTTTTGAGGAGGTAACTAAGTGTGTTGATGAAGGTAGGGCAGTTGATGTCATATACATGGATTTTAGTAAGGCGTTTGATAAGGTCCCCCATGGTCGGCTTATGATGAAAGTAAGGAGGTGTGGGATAGAGGGAAAGTTGGCCGATTGGATAGGTAACTGGCTATCTGATCGAAGACAGAGGGTGGTGGTGGATGGAAAATTTTTGGACTGGAGGCAGGTTGCTAGCGGAGTGCCACAGGGATCAGTGCTTGGTCCTCTGCTCTTTGTGATTTTTATTAATGACTTCGAGGAGGGGGCTGAAGGGTGGATCAGTAAATTTGCTGATGACACCAAGATAGGTGGAGTAGTGGATGAGGTGGAGGGCTGTTGTAGGCTGCAAAGAGACATAGATAGGATGCAAAGCTGGGCTGAAAAATGGCAAATGGAGTTTAACCCTGATAAATGTGAGGTGATTGATTTTGGTAGGACTAATTTAAATGTGGATTACAGGGTCAAAGGTAGGGTTCTGAAGACTGTGGAGGAACAGAGAGATCTTGGGGTCCATATCCACAGATCTCTAAAGGTTGCCACTCAAGTGGATAGAGCTGTGAAGAAGGCCTATAGTGTGTTAGCTTTTATTAACAGGGGGTTGGAGTTTAAGAGCCGTGGGGTTATGCTGCAACTGTACAGGACCTTGGTGAGACCACATTTGGAATATTGTGTGCAGTTCTGGTCACCTCACTATAAGAAGGATGTGGAAGTGCTGGAAAGAGTGCAGAGGAGATTTACCAGGATGCTGCCTGGTTTGGAGGGTAGGGCTTATGAGGAAAGGTTGAGGGAGCTAGGGCTGTTCTCTCTGGAGCGGAGGAGGCTGAGGGGAGACTTAATAGAGGTTTATAAAATAATGAAGGGGATAGATAGAGTGAACGTTCAAAGACTATTTCCTCGGGTGGATGGAGCTATTACAAGGGGGCATAACTATAGGGTTCATGGTGGGAGATATAGGAAGGATATCAGAGGTAGGTTCTTTACGCAGAGAGTGGTTTGGGTGTGGAATGGACTGCCTGCAGTGATAGTGGAGTCAGACACTTTAGGAACATTTAAGCGGTTATTGGATAGGCACATGGAGCACACCAGGATGATAGGGAGTGGGATAGCTTGATCTTGGTTTCAGATAAAGCTCGGCACAACATCGTGGGCCGAAGGGCCTGTTCTGTGCTGTACTGTTCTATGTTCTATAAGTAAGGACCCCACGCACCCCAGACATTCTCTCTGCCACCTTCCTCTGTCAGGAAAAAGATACAAAAGTCTGAGATCACATATCAACCAACTCAAGAACAGCTTTTTCCCTGCTGCTGTCAGACTTTTGAATGGACTTACCTTGCATTACGTTGATCTTTCTCTATACTCTAGCTATGACTGTAACACTAGGGCTGGGGCGGCACGGTCGCACAGTGGTTCGCACTGCTGCTTCACAGCTCCAGGGACCTGGGTTCGGTTCCCGGCTCGGGTCACTGTCTGTGTGGAGTTTGCACATTCTCCTCGTGTCTGCGCGGGTTTCCTCCGGGTGCTCCAGTTTCCTCCCACAGTCCAAAGATGTGCGGGTTAGGTTGATTGGCCATGCTAAACAAAATTGCCCCTTAGTGTCCTGAGATGTGTAGGTTAGAGGGATTAGCGGGTAAAATATGTGGGGATATGGGGGTAGGGCCTGGGTGGGATTGTGGTCAGTGCAGACTTGATGGGCCAAATGGCCTCTTCCTGCACTGTAGGGTTTCTATGATTCTATGATGATGACTACATTCTGCACTCTCTCCTTTCCTTCTCTATGAATGGTATGCTTTGTGTAGCGCGCAAGAAACAATACTTTTCACTGTATGTCAATACATGTGACAATAATAAATCAAATCAAATCAAATAACTGCAATCGTGATTGGCATCTGGCAGGTCGCGACCTTCCCAGGCCATCATTTATGATGTATTCAGCCTTGTGCTGTTCCCCAGTACGAGGCTGATTTAAATATTCATGACCTTATTTAAATTTCTTTAGCGAGCCGGGGACACAATTGTCTGGGCTCACTTAGGTTTCAAACCTCACCGGTGGAGGTCCACACCAGCATGGGCCACAGCTCGTCCCCAGCAACGGAGCTAAAGTGTTGGTGGGACTAGAGGCCATTAAGGCAGGTGTGCAAGTGCCCCTTGAGCAGTGCCAGCCTGGCACACTGGCAGTGCCCACCGGGCACTGGCCAGCGGGCAGTGCCGAGGGGGCAGGGCCTGAAGGGACAATGTCTCATGGAGGGGCAGGATTAGATGGGACAGAGGCAAACCGGTGGGGGAGGTAGGAGGGGAGGGAAGGGGGGGGTTCCACATCGGGGGTGGGAGCTGATGTGGCACCAGCGATCAGGAGGCGGTCAGGATGGGCGATTGGGGAGTAGGGGAGAAGTTTGGGGCTGGCGGTATCTGGGGGTGGGTGTTCAGACCGTCGATCAGGAGGCTGGCGATCAAGGGGGTATGGGTGGGGAGAGATGTATACTGGGAAATCGGCATATGCCTGAAGGCTCCCTGAACCCTCTGCTGCCGATCTCTCCCTTAGGTTTAGGCTCAACCCCCCTCCTGGCCTGGATCACCTAACAGCCTCTGTATTGCACAGAGTGGCATAATCTCAGTTTGCCCAAAAAACAGGTGGGAAAACCTCCCATTTTCCTGCCCATTAGGCACTACAATTTTCTGGGGGAATATTACCCCGTAATGTGAACAGCTGGGGTCCTGGCACAGGAACCCCACTAGTCACTGACTGCCAATCAGAAAAAGACCCATTTATGCCAACTCTTTGCTTCCTATCTGCTAACCAGCTTTCTATCCATCTGAAAACATTACCTGCAATCCCATGTGCTTTAACTTTACTCAGTAATCCCCAGTGTGAGACCCGTAGCGGGATTTTATAGCTTCACTCGAGTGAGACTGGAAATCCCTGCCCGAGGTTAACGGACATTTCTGTTGTCCACCCCTCGCTCGCTCCGATTCTGTGGCGGGTGCAGCGGTAGAATCCAGCGCATGTTTATGATAGATTTCTGCTAAATGCAAGGTACGCAGAAAGAAGACTTTTTATTTCGAAGTGGCAGATTTCATCTTCTGTTCTCTTGGCAGAGGCAAAACAGAGACCCCCATTGGACTGGATGTAGTCCTGGATTCCGAGAGGTTCCAGGGGAAGGGATGTTGCCATGGCGATAAGGCAGACAATAGTTGAATGGAAACTGTTACATTCCCAGTAGAGACAAATAATGTTTAAAATTCCTGGTGACCAACCAAAGCAAAGGATCTCACACTGAGACATCACGCTTTAAGACTTCTACTGTAACAAACAAACTAAAATCAACATTGACTAAACAGTACTTAGGTGGCAATTTATGCACCAAACTACAGAAAAGGTATTCCTCATTAAAGTCTTAACACAACTTAAAACCTTGTGTCATGTTTGTATATCACACTGCACTCTCAGCAAAAGTCCCAAACTCTTCTTCGCTTTAACAAAATCTCTTCTCCCTCCCCCACCAAGGTGAATCTTCAGGTCTCCTTTTTAAACAAAGTCTCCTTGACTCAATCGTCAGAACATAGTCGAATGGACTTCCAGGAGCAAGGCAACTTCTGGTGACTCACTGGTCTGTAACTCTCCGCAAGCTTTCTTTCTGCATCCCAAGTATCTGTCCTCACCAACATTCTGCTTGGAGGTTAACCCCAAAACGATTCTTTACTACTGCCTGGCAAAGCAGCGCCTTTCTTTGAGTCTCCTTCCTCAAATCTCTCTGTCTGAGTGACTCTGAGAGTCTGTACACAGCAATGCCAGCTGCCTCCTCCTTGCTGTCCAGGTGTTAAAACTTGTACCTGACTTTCAATAAGGTTTGGCCTGGTCCCTTGACCCCATAGCAACCAGGTCACAAGGGTTTGTCTCCAGGCAGATTTCATAGGAGGTTACATCCCGATTTCCATACAACTCAATTTTACCTTGAATGAAAGGAGACAGTTTAAAACATGACCATATTATAAAGTCTAGTATAATAGTAATGTCTGGACTTAAAACCCAAAGGCTCAAGCTAATGCCTGAGGGCACGGGTTCAAATCCCACCATGGCATCTGGGTTGAATTTAAATTTAAAACATCTGAAATTGAAAGCTAGTCTTGGTGATGACACCATGAAACCATTGTTGATTGTCATAAAAGCCCATCTGGTTCACCAATGTCCTTTAGGGAAGGAAATCTGCCGTCCTTACCTTGCCTGGCCTATATGTGACTCCAGACCCACAGTAATGTGGTTGACTCTTAACTGCCCTTTGAAATGGTCCAGTCAGTGACTTAGTTGTATCAAATTACTACAGGAAAGTCAGAAAGGAAACTGGATGACCTCCCAGGGTTGACTTAGACAGCAGAAAGATCAACAACACTTCCAGCCCTGTCCAATCTGCAAGGTCCTCCTTACTAACATCTGAGGCTTGTCTCACAGCCCAGTCATGCTCACCGAATCATACCTTACAGATAATGTCTCAGACATCACCATTCCTGCGTATGTTCTGTGTCACCGGCAGAAAGACCCAGCAGAGGTGGCGGGACAGTGGTATACAGTCGGGAGGGAGTTACCCTGAGAGTCCCCAACATTGACTCTGGACCCCATGAAGTCTCATGGCACCAGGTCAAACATAGGCAAGGAAACCTCCTGCTGATTACCACATAGCGACCCCGTCAGCTGATGAATCAGTACCCTTCCATGTTAAACCCCACTTGGAGGAAGCACCGAGGGTGGCAAGGGCACAGAATGTACCCTGGGCAAGGGACTTCAATGTCCATCACCAAGAGTGGCTCAGTGTTTCCAGCACGGGCCGGTCTGGCCGGGTCCTGAAGGACATCGCTGCCAGACTGGGACTGCGGCAGGTGGTGAGGGAACCAACAAGAGCGAAAAACATGCTTGACCCCCATCCTCACCAACCTGCCTGCCGCAGATGCATCTTCCCATGACAGTGTCGGTAGGAGTGACCACCGCACTGTCCTTGTGGACACAGAGTCCTGTCTTCACTTTGAGGATACCCTTCATCACATTGTGTGGGCACTGCCATCGTGCTAAACAGGATAGGCTTTAAATAGATTTAGATTCATAGAATCCCTACAGTGCAGAAGGAGGCCATTCAGCCCACTCAGTCTGCACTGACTCTCTCTGATAGAGTACCTTATCCAGCTCCTTTCCCCCACCGTATCCCCATAACCCCACACGTATACCATGACTAAACCATCTAACCTGCGCATCTTTGGACACAAAGGGCACTATTTTATCATTTTGATTCTAAGCGCTGGGCGGACTTGAAACTGGGAGTGTCTCAGATCCGACTTTGAGCCCCGTTCTCAGGCACCCCCCATACGCACTCTGCCTGAAAAATATCAGCGAGTCCGAATCGTGCTGCACAAGTCTGTGGGCGGGGCTTAACGCAACCAAAATCCTGCAGCTCCGATCGGAGCCTCCCACTGCGCATGCGCAGAAAAATGATAGAATGCGGCTCCCCTGCCACATCCCTCCCAGGCTGGATAGTGCCTCCCCCTGGCCCCTATAGACATTGCCCCACCCCCACAACATTACTGACCTCCTTACCCCCCGCTATCCAGTCCGATCACGGACCCATCCCCCCCTTCCCACCCACTGATCACAGGCAGATTGGCAGCGGACCCCCCTCCCCCTCACTGATCACAGGCAGAGTGGCAATGGACACCCCCCCCGCCCCCCCCTCCCCCCCCGCCCCCCCCTCTCCCCCCCCGCCCCCCCCCACCGATCTCAAGCAGAGAGCCGTCGGACCCATCTCCCCCCTTCCTCCCCCCCAGCTGATCTCGGCACTTACCTCCTCACTAACTGGAGCGCCTGAATCGGACTTTTGTAGAGCGTATCTGTTTCACGCTGAATCTGGACGGGTGAATGCGGTGGTAAAGGGGGAAGTGCCGGTAAGGTTGGGTGTGCAGCCCATTAAGTCAATTTAAATGCATGCAAATGATCACAGGCGGGCGCGGATCACGCTCCTTGCCTCACGCCCGACTTTACCAAGTTTTTGCGCCCAAAAACGGGTGCAACCTGATGGTAAAAACGGGCCCGATGGGGTAATTTATCATTGCCTAATCCACCTAACCTGCACATCTTTGGAATGTGGGAGGAAACTGGAGCACCCGGAGGGAACCCACGCAACTCAAGGCTGGACATCTATGAGGTTCTGTGGGCCATCAGCAGCAGTAGAATTGTACTCAAACACAATCTACAACTTTATGACCTGACAACTCCACACCTCAACCATTAGCACCAAGCTCGGGTGTAATCCCTGGTTCAATGACGAGTGCAGGAGGGCATGCCAGGAGCAACACCAGACCATAATACCATAAGATAGAGGAGTAAAATTAGGCCATTCGGCCCATCGAATCTACTCTGCCATTCAATCATGGCTGATAAGTTTCTCAACCCCATTCTCCCACCTTTTCCCCATAAACTTTGATCCCTTTACCAGTGTTAAATACACTCAATGACCCGGCCTCCACAACCTCTGTGGCAATGAATTCCACAGATTCACCACCCTCCGGCTGAAGAAATTCCTCCTCATCTCAGTTTTGAAGGGTCATCCCTTTACCGAGACTGTGCCCTCGGATTCTAATCTCTCCAACTAATGGAAATATCTTCTCCACGTCCACTCTATCTAGACCTTTCAGTATTCTGTAAGTTTCAATGAGATCCTCCCCTCATCTTTCTAAACTCCATTGGGCACTGACCCAGACATACCTAAAGACAAAATGTCAACCAGCTGAAGCTACAACACAGGACGGCTTGTGTGCTAAACAGCATTAGCAGCAAGCAATAGACAGAGCCAAGTGATTCCACAACCAGTAGATCAGATCTAAGCTCTGCAGTCCTGCCACATCCAGCTGTGAATGGTGGTGGACAATTAAACAGCTCTGTGCTGCGGCACTCCCTCAATACTGCATTGCGGCTTTAGCCCAGATTTTGTGCTCAAGTCTCTGTAACGGAACTTGAACCAGTGACCTGTGACTCATAGGCCAGCGCATGCTACAGTTTAAACAGATCTGCCACATGTGTTGATTTTCTGATTGCTGCCTCAATTCTGCAAATTCATACTGGCAAATGAGTTTTGATTGTTTGGAATATGACGCATGATCTTGTATTGATTTGCTGTTGCATGAGAGTGATGTTTGTGCTGTGCAGGTTAGTGAGGTGCATGGAGGGCCTCACACCTTCTCTGTTGACCTGTGACAGTGAACACCATGGGGTGGGAGTGGGGGTGGTGTCTGCCCCCTGGGTAAAGCCGAGGTTTCAGTCACCACTCAGAGTGGACGATGCTGCCAGGAGTAGTTTGCGGAGAATGTGTCGGCTGTGGTGGAGATTTCAAAACTTCAGATAGAGAGTAGAGTTTATTATTTATATCCTATCACCTTGATTCTATTAGAATCATACAGAATTGATCGTGGCCATTCGGGCCATCACCCCTGTCCCAGCTGTTTGAAGAAGCCCTGGTTAGTTCTGCGATCCTATTCTTTCCCCATAGCTCAGTAATTCTTTTCTGACTGAATGATTTACCCAGCTATCATTGTTATCACTGAATCTGCTTCCACCACCCTGTCAGGCACTCGGGTCTCTGACTTGCTCCTCTCACCCCTCTCCAAGTGGCATGGCACAGTACTGAGGGTGCAGAGGAGATTCACTAGGTTGATTCCGGAGTTGAGAGGGTTGGCTTATGAGGAGAGACTGAGTAGACTGGAGCTATACTCATTGGAATTCAGAAGAATGAGGGGAGATCTTATAGAAACATATAAGATTATGAAGGGAATAGATAAGATAGAAGCAGGGAAGTTGTTTCCACTGGCAGGTGAAACTAGAACTAGGGGGCATAGCCTCAAAATAAGGGGAAGGAGATTTAGGACTGAGTTGAGGGGGAACTTCTTCACACAAAGGGTTGTGAATCTGTGGAATTCCCTGCCTAGTGAAGCAGTTGAGGCTACCTCATTGAATGTTTTTAAGACAAGGGTAGATAAATTTTTGAACAGTAAAGGAATTAAGAGTTATGGTGAGCGGGCAGGTAAGTGGAGCTGAGTCCACAAAAAGATCAGCCATGATCTTATTGAATGGCGGAGCAGGCTCGAGGGGCCAGATGGCCTACTCCTGCTCCTAGTTCTTATGCTCTTATGTTCTTAAATCCTCTGGCATTCTGGCTTTGAGTCTGATCCATGAATACCGGCCGGTTGGTCCATCTCCTTAGAACTTGCTAACTGAGAACAACCCTTTTCCTCATCTCTCCGCAGGCCGCTGGTAAGTTGAGATCTGACACTCTGGCCCAGTGATGGACAACCCAGGCTAGTGTGTGGGCTGCATGAATGGCCCTCCTTCATCTCAGTGGGCCACAAGGTTGAAATCGGGCTTGTTCACTAACCGTGACCCCACAAATAAGATTAAACACATTTAATACACGCTGAATATTTCATATCGAGTTATAGAAAATGCTGAATCATTCATCTATTAATAGAACTCTCAACTTCAAATGGTGAAAATGAAATAAATATTTACACTTTAGATACAGGGGAATGTTGTGAGCGATCTGCACACACCTCACTTGCTTTACATGCGAATCACTTCAGCCACACCAGCACAGTGGCACAGTGGTTAGCACTGCTGCCTCACAGCACTGGGGACCTGGGTTCGATTCCTGGCTTGGGTCACTGTCAGTGTGGAGTCTGCACATTCTCTTCGTATCTGCATGGGTTTCCTCCGGGTGCTCCACTTTCCTCCCACCGTGCAAAGGTGTGCGGGTTATGTGGATTTGCCATGGTAAATGTGTGGGGTTCTTAGAAGTCTTAGAAACCCTACAGCACAGAAAGAGGCCATTCGGCCCATCGAGTCTGCACTGACCAGAATCCCACCCAGGCCCTACCCCCATATCCCTACATATTTACCCACTAATCCCTCTAACCTACGCAACCCAGGACACTAAGGGCCATTTTTTAGTATGGCCAATCAACCTAACCCGCACATCTTCGGACTGTGGGAGGAAACCGGAGCACCCGGAGGAAACCCACACAGACACGAGGAGAATGTGCAAACTCCACACAGACAGTGACCCGAGCCGGGAATCGAACCCAGGTCCCTGGAGCTGTGAAGCAGCAGTGCTAACCACTGTGCCACCATGCCGCCTATGGATAGGGTGGAGGGCCTGGATGGGATGCTCTTTCGGAGAGTCAGTGCAGACTCAATGGGCCGAATGGCCTCTTTCTGCACTGTAGGAATTCTATGATTCTATAAAAAAAAACAATGCGGATGGGAATCGGCGGAATGCAGCCCTGCACATGGGCAACGGTCAACAAAATGTCTCGTGGGGCAGCACTGTGAACCCAGGTGGGCCGTATGTGGACCCCAGGCTGCAGATTGCACACCGCTATTGTGGACCATCCCTCCAGCCCTGCAGTCACTAACTGCGGCAATCCCACTCCCTCCCCAGTTGGTGCAGAGCAGACCAACAAGCAAAGTCAGCAAAGCCTGTGTACAACATGAAGCCGCCACGCTGACATATTGTTTACCTCAGTGACTAAAGGTGTTGCTGACTGGGATGTCAAAGACTTAAAAAAACAGCTTCCATTAGTGGCTACATTTTGAAGATTCCCATGAAGACAAGTTCACCGAGTGAGTCTGAATGAGGTAGAATTTAGGGCACATTAACAAGCCCAACAGGACCAGACCAGTGCCAATGTTCCACACCAGTCTCCTCCAGCCCAACCCCATCAACATATCAAACAAAGAACAAAGAAAATTACAGCACAGGAACAGGCCCTTCGGCCCTCCAAGCCTCCATCGACCATGCTGCCCGTCTGAACTAAAATCCCCAACCCTTCCGGGGACCATATCCATATATATATATCATTCTGTTCCTTTCTCCCTCATGTTTTTATCCAGCTTCCCCTTCAATGGATCAATGCTCTTCACCTCACTCAGGAGGGGGTGAATTGAACTTTCTCACTGTTCCCTGGATTAGGAAAATTCTCCTGAATTCCCCACTGGATTTATTAGAATCATACGTCCCCCAGTTTAGATCTCCCAGGATAGGGAGACCAGCCCAGCGCAGAGGATTCTAAACTATGTTTGAGCAAAGGTTCAAAGGTGCATGGTCTCTGTTTAGGAAATGAATCTCATCACTTTGTTTGTATTTTTATGGCCTTAATAAACAGCATTGCTACTTTTAATGATTTGTGAGTGTGCGCCCCATTCCTCTATTTCTCCACTCTATATAGATACTTGTTTCATTTACTGCCCATGAAGTATTATTAAAAGGGATGTCAAATATAAAAATAACATTTTTTAATAGGCCTTTAGTTTCTGAACCTCTGCCAGTCTACCTGTGAGCTGAATTCCATGTCTCAGGCTGTTCACATATTGAGTGAGAAGTCAGCAGTTATTCTGATGCCTCAAGGGATTAAACAGGTTTGTGTTGTGTAATGTAACCTCCCGGATGTTCCTGTGTTGCAACAGGGCAATCAAACTGTGTGGGAAGCTACCTTTCCACACGCGATCACCTTATCACCTCTTACTCAGCACTCGTTGCTATGGAGACCTGCATCGTTGGAGGGAAACCCTTGCGTGACTGGGTCTATTAGAAAGAGAGAATGCCCTTGGGAAATCAGCCACTCACCCATGCGAGAGGAAAGGGCATGTATAGAATGACAGAATAGTTAGAATGCCATTCGGCCCATCGAATCTGCAACTGCTCTCTGCAAGGGCGATTCAGCTAGTCTCATTGGCCCAGCCTTTCCCTCAACCTCGCAAATGTTTTCTCTTCCTGGGCTTATCCAATTCTGTTTGAATTTGTCTCCAGTACACTCTCACATTCTCACTCTCACTCACACTCCCACCTTCACACTCTCACATTCTCATTCTCTCCCCCACTCTCACTCTCTCCCACTTTCATATTCCCCCACTCTCTCACTCTCTCATTCCCTCTTTCATTCTCACACTCACACTCTCACACTCTCACTCTCATCTCTCTCTTTCTCTCTCTCTCACCCTCACACTCTCTCACTGTCACGCTCTCACTCTCTCTCTCTTTCTCTCTCTCACACACTCATACTCTCCCACTGTCACGCTCTCACTCTCTCTCTCTCTCTCTCACCCTCACACTCTCTCACTGTCATGCTCTCACTCTCTCTCTCTCTCTCTCACCCTCACACTCTCTCACTGTCATGCTCTCACTCTCTCTCTCTCACTCTCTCTCAAGCTCTCTCACTCTCACACTATACATTCCAGATCCTAACCTGTGGCCACAGAACAAATCATCTCCTCTTATCTCCATCGCTTATTTTGTCAATCACCTTCACTCTGTGTTCTCTCATTCTTGATCCTTCCACCAATGGGAACAGCTTCTTCTTATCGATTCCGTCCGGAGCCTTCATGATTTTCAACATTTCCAAAAGATCTCCTCTCGGCCTCTCTGCTCCAACAGTCCCAACCTCTCCAATTGATCCACAGAACTGAAGATCCTCATTGCTGAAACCATTCTTCGATTTGATTTATTATTGTCACATGTATTAGTATACAGTGAAAAGTATTGTTTCTTGCGCGCTATACAGACAAAGCATACTGTTCATAGAGAAGGAAAGGAGAGAGTGCAGAATGTAGTGTTACAGTCATAGCTAGGGTGTAGAGAAAGATCAAATTAGTGCAAGGTAGGTCCATTCAAAAGTCTGACAGCAGCAGGGAAGAAGCTGTTCTTGAGTCGGTTGGTACGTGACCTCAGACTTTTGTATCTTTTTCCTGACGTAAGTAGGTGGAAGAGAGAATGTCTGGGGTGTGTGAGGTCCTTAATTATGCTGCTGCTTTTCCGAGGCAGCGGGAAGTGTAGACAGAGTCAATGGATGGGAGGCTGGTTTGCGTGATGGATTGGGCTACATTCACGACCTTTTGTAGTTCTTTGCGGTCTTGGGCAGAGCAGGAGCCAGACCAAGCTGTGATACAACCAGAAAGAATGCTTTCTATGGTGCATCTGTAAACGTTGGTGAGAGTCATAGCGGACATGCCAAATTTCCTTAGTCTTCTGAGAAAGTAGAGTCGTTGGTGGGCTTTCTTAACTATAGTATCAGCATGGGGGTCCAGGACAAGTTGCTGGTGACCTGGACACCTAAAAACTTGAAGCTCTCGACCCTTTCTACTTTGTCCCCATTGATCTAGACAGGGGCATGTTCTCCTTTACACTTCCTGAAGTCGATGACTAGCTCCTTCATTTTGTTGACATTGAGGGAGACAGCTGGGATTTGCAAGTGGCCCAAGATGTAACTGTCATGAGCGCTCCCTGGGAAACGGGCACACACCTACATGATGTGCATTGTGTGGTCGCAGACGAGTTGTACACTGAGGGAGTGGAACCCTTTGTGGTTCCTGCATGGACCGCATGTCGCCATGGTGACTTAAGAGCCATGTGGGTGCCATCTATCAGACCTTGCACCTGGGGCATCCCTGCTCGGTGGGTGAAGCCATGGCCCTGGCATCCTGGCTCACCTGGTCCTGGTCAAATTGATGAACATTTCAGCCCTGAAAGGGTATCTGTCACCCTCCCCAATACATCAGTGAGTGGCAGACTGGGAGATGCTGGCGTGTTCCCCGTGCTGCCCGAGAATGAACCTTTGGGATAAAAGGTCAGAGTGGCTTTTGAATTCGGTCTTGAAAGATATTCAACTGATCTTTCACCTGTTTATTTTCTTGTTTACCTCTTGCTAACTCACTCTGGCTTTCACAGCATCGTCTCATTCACTCAGATTCAAGTCTTTCAGTTCAGCTTGGTTTTCTCCTGAACAGCTTCATTTACTTTATATTCCGATAGCTTTCCTTCGTTCGCAGCCATCTACGCCCTTCACACTGCCCCCTGCTGTTGCAAGTTGGGCACTGTTTCAGCATTTTTAGGAAACTCTGGGGCGGGATTTGCCACTCCTGTTTTCCGGGGTGCGGGATCAGCAGCCGGAGTGAGAAATCCCACGGGAGTCTGAAAATGTGGTTTACGCTGGCAGGATTTCCCGTTTCGTTTGCCCCCCCACTCCCACCGATGATGCCGCATGAATCCCTGTGTTCAATATCAGGATTCCCATAGGAATGTGTTTAAATATAATTATCAGGCCTTTACGCCTGATAGCCCCCCGTCCGAATGTCCATTCACATTTGTGTGACGACACATCACGTGAACCACAACAGGTCCCCCATGCACGCACCTGGTGAGCCAAACCTGTCAGAGGCACACAGGAGAAGGTCATGCCCAGGTAGTACCCTGGCATTGTCTGGGCAGTGTCATAGGGCTATGCCAAGGCACTGCGAGGGGGCAATGCGGGGGTGGGTGTTCTGTGGGTGGGTGGGTTCCAGGGGGCGGGGCTCCATAACGAGGGCGCTGTGATTGGAAGGTGTTCCATTTTAAATTGTTTGCCCTTATTTCAAAGTTGTGTGACATCGTGGGATCCGCCCCTTAACTTTCTGTCTCGAAGACCCTAAAGCTACAGCAGAGGGACCCCGTGGAGCCAGAAGCTTCCACCTCACCCCCTGCATCACTGCCTAACACTGAGAACATTCCACCCTCGATTTCTGAGCCTTTCAGCTGCTTGGTGCCCACTCCTGACTCCTGCACTAAACTCTACAGCTTGTACATTCCATTAAAGAAATGCTGGCCAAACAGTGATGCCCATGTCCCATGAATGAATAAAAAATACATTTTGCTGTTTATTTGAATATTTCCTCTGGGTCCTGGTCTCCCTCGATCTGGGGTCTCTGTCTCCCTCACTCTGGGGTCTCTGTCCCCCTCACTCTGGGGTCCTGGTCCCCCTTGCTCTGGGGTCTCTTGTTGCCTCCGACACTTTATTGGGACTGGTCCTCTTCCTGGATCTCTTTTGATTTTCTGTCCATGACTTGTTTTGTTTCTTGTAGTTGCAGCTTTAAATGTCATTGTGCCTTTAATGCTGTCAGTGCAGTAGCAAGCTGTCTGCAACTGGCTGTTCTGTCTCTGATTTTCCTGCCCTTCTTCAAGATCCCTGTGACCCTGGGCCGATTTATTATAAGACACATTTTTAAAGTGAAAGACTTCCTATCGGTCATAGAAAGAAGTTTAACAACACCAGGTTAAAACTCTTACTGTGTTTACCCCAGTCCAACGCCGGCATCTCCACATCCTGACTACCATCGGTCATAGAAGACAGAGGGTGGCAGTGGAAGGGTGCGTTTCTGAATGGAGGGCTGTGACAAGCGGGGATAGGGGATGTGCCTGGGTAAGACTCTCTTCGGAGAGTTGGTGCAGACTCGATGGGCTGAATGGCCTCTTTCTGCACTGTAGGAATTTTATGGTTCTGGGTAAGGACCCCAGATTTCCATCCCTATAAGTGAACCAAATGGGTGTTTATGACAATCGATGAGGTCACCATTGCTGGAGCAGCTTTCAATTCCAGATTAGTTAATTGAATTTAAATTCTGCCAGATGTCATGGTGGGATTTGAACCCATGTCCCCAGATCATTAACCCAGGTCTCCGGAACACTAGACCAGTGACAATGCCACTATTCGATCCTTCCCCCCGTTAGTGCAGATGTCCAGCCATTTCTCCCAGGGACTGCAGTGCCACCCACTTCCAGCTTTGCCATCATGGGCTGTCTGATCTGATTGAAGGATTTGATTGGATAGATGGAGCGAAACAGTTGGGGTGGGTCAGAAGAAGGAGGCCGATACTTAAAGGGTGATATCAGGAAGCACTTCCTCACACAAGGGACTATGTTAGGGGCAGTGCCAGGGGGCAGAGCTAGGGGCAGTGCCAGGGGGCAGAGCTAGGGACAGTGCCAGGGGGCAGAGCTAGGGACAGTGCCAGGAGGCAGAGCTAGGGGCAGTGCCAGGGGGCAGAGCTAGGGGCAGTGCAAGGGGGCAGAGCTAGGGACAGTGCAAGGGGGCAGAGCTAGGGACAGTGCCAGGGGCAGAGCTAGGGGACAGTGCCAGGGGCAGAGCTAGGGACAGTGCCAGGGGCAGAGCTAGGGGACAGTGCCAGGGAGCAGAGCTAGGGGCAGTGCAAGGGGGCAGAGCTAGGGACAGTGCCAGGGGGCAGAGCTAGGGGCAGTGCAAGGGGGCAGAGCTAGGGGCAGTGCAAGGGGGCAGAGCTAGGGGCAGTGCCAGGGGGCAGAGCTAGGGACAGTGCCAGGGGGCAGAGCTAGGGGCAGTGCCAGGGGGCAGAGCTAGGGGCAGTGCAAGGGGGCAGAGCTAGGGACAGTGCCAGGGGCAGAGCTAGGGGACAGTGCCAGGGGCAGAGCTAGGGACAGTGCCAGGGGCAGAGCTAGGGACAGTGCCAGGGGCAGAGCTAGGGGCAGTGCCAGGGGGCAGAGCTAGGGGCAGTGCAAGGGGGCAGAGCTAGGGACAGTGCCAGGGGCAGAGCTAGGGGACAGTGCCAGGGGCAGAGCTAGGGACAGTGCCAGGGGCAGAGCTAGGGGACAGTGCCAGGGAGCAGAGCTAGGGACAGTGCCAGGGGCAGAGCTAGGGGACAGTGCCAGGGGCAGAGCTAGGGGACAGTGCCAGGGGCAGAGCTAGGGGACAGTGCCAGGGAGCAGAGCTAGGGACAGTGTGAGGGGGCAGAGCTAGGGACAGTGCCAGGGGCAGAGCTAGGGGACAGTGCCAGGGAGCAGAGCTAGGGACAGTGTGAGGGGGCAGAGCTAGGGACAGTGCCAGGGGCAGAGCTAGGGGACAGTGCCAGGGAGCAGAGCTAGGGACAGTGTGAGGGGGCAGAGCTAGGGACAGTGCCAGGGAGCAGAGCTAGGGACAGTGTGAGGGGGCAGAGCTAGGGACAGTGCGAGGGGACAGTGCTAGGGACAGTGCCGGGGGCAGAGCCAGGGACAGTGTGAGGGTCAGAGCAAGGGACAGTGTGAGGGGGCAGAGCAAGGGACAGTGTGAGGGGGCAGAGCAAGGGACAGTGCCAGGGAGCAGAGCTAGGGGACAGTGCCAGGGGGCAGAGCTAGGGGACAGTGCGAGGGGGCAGAGCTAGGGGACAGGGTACTGTCCGTGCATGACCCTCTCCTCTCTGTATTTACCTGTGCAACCCCGATGAGGGAGTGTTTGCCAAATCCCCATTAATCAAAAGCTGTTAAAAGCTGTGCGATGTGACATCATGCTGGTAGGGGGTGGGAGGATGGGGGGTGGGGGGTGGGGGATATAATACTGCCACAAAGACCGTTACTAATTTTTGATATATGGTAATGGGGATCCCAACCTCTCATGGCATCAATGACATCATTGGCAGGGACGGGGGCAGGGACAATGCGAATGCGATATCCTACCGGCATGAATGCCATTTGGAGACTCCTGTTGGATTCTCCATCCCCACTGGCTTTCCCGCCTGCAGAGAGCGGGGTCGGAGAATCCTGGCCTCTGCGTTTCTGATTCTCCTGCCAAACTGGACAACCTCAGATTGTATTTCAGCTGCCAAAATTTTTACTCAATCAATTACACTCTCCAAATCCACCGAAACATCTTCGCATCTGCCCCGCCCTATCCCTAACGGTGTGGTGAGACCTTTCACACCCCCCTGAGAGAGCAGATAAAGACCATGTCCAATACCTTGTCTGTGCCTCGATTTTCCACTCATCTCCCTGAAGCCAGGAGTGTGCAAAATCTGAGCCAAGATTGACAGGATAAGATAGTCCGAGGAGGGAATCAGTCGCCTTGACTAAGAAATGAACTGAATCAGTTCAATAAATAGAGGAGTTTCAGACAGGAGGTAAATGAATAGATTCACTAAATGGGTTCAGTGATAATAATCAATAATCAAATTTAATAAAAGGAATTCATTGGTTACTTCTTATATAGAATCATAGAATCCTACAGTGCAGAAGGAGGCCATTCAGCCCATTGAGTCAGCACCAATCACTATCCCACCCAGGTCCTATCCCCATGCATTTACTCGAGCTAGTCTCGCTGACACTAAGGGGCAATTTAGAGTGGCCAATCTACCTAACCTGCACATCTTTGGACTGTGGGAGGAAACTGGAGCACCCGGAGGAAACCCACGCAGACATGGGGAGAACGTGCAAATTCTACACAGACAGTGACCCAGAAATTGAAGCTGGGTCCCTGGCGCTGTGAGGCAGCAGTGCTAACCACTGCGCCACCGTGTCGCCTTAAGTAATATATATTATTCCGATATCCTTTTTCCAGCTTCCATAATGCTTCTTTCACCTGAAAGCATCAACAGAATAACTTGTGAGAGTTAACAAATTTTATAAATCTGGAGGACTTTAGTTAAATCAGAATATTTCTGGAATATAAAATAGATTTAATTTTGGATGAGTTGTAGGAATCCAATTGTTTGCAAAGGGGACGAAAGGAGTAATTTTATATCATAAGAATGAGTAACAGAGTGAATTATAGGCAGGAATATGAGTGCAAGCTTCAGACAGGGTTTAGATAGAAAGTAATAAGATATCGGACGATGATTTGCACAAACTGGAAAAAAATCAGGGGGTCTGTGGGATTGTATACGGATATAGAATTATAGACACATGGGAGTGAGTTACATGCTCTAGAATCCATAGATTAACAAATAGCTGGCAGTGAGTTAGAGGCAGGAAGTTTAGTTTTACAGGCAGTTTATAAGCACAATAGTTGCTGATTAGAAGTGAGTTACGTTCTGGCATCTAATCAGCTCTATGCGTGACTATGACATTTAATTGATTTACGACTTTTATCTAAAGCCTTTTATTAGAATACTGCTTCCAAATTATTCCTGGATATATTTGATTCTGTGCACTTTAAACTTTTACATGTTGTTTTTGGTTCAAATTTGTATTCCCTCAGCAGCTATCACATTGCTTCATGTTGGTTCTTACTGTCGCTGACATGGGGTGATGTTCTTAACAAGATACCTTCCGCTACAATTATGATCCGAGTTTAGACCACAAGTCCGTTCACCTTTCACTGATCACAGCTCTGCCAATATTTATAGAGCTGCAGCTATTCCTGAGGGAATATACAAGCAGCCAAAATTCCCAATCCTAACAAATATCCAGCACACCTGACTGGAACTTGGTGCACGGTGGCACAGCGGTTAGCACTGCTGCCTCACAGCAACCAGAGACCTGGGTTCGATTCCCAGCTTGGGTCACTGTCTGTGTTGAGTTTGCACTTTCTCCCTGTGTCTGCGTGGGTTTTCTCCGGGTGCTCCCACGTTCTGAAAGACATGCTGGTTGGGTGCATTGACCTGAACAGGTGCTGGAGTGTGGCGACTAGGGGAATTTCACAGTAACTTCATTGCAGTGTTAATGTAAACCTTACTTGTAACACTAATAAATAAACTTTTTTAAACTTTATTGGTGGAAGTGAGGTGATATTCGACTGTGATAGCCTGTGTGGACAGCAGCCTCCTGACCTTCCACCATCATGGGCATTTGGCAGGGGGGGTGGAGGGAGGCCGCTGGTCTCTGCGGGAGCTTCCCAGGCCACGAGTCCACATCTGGAATGAGGACAAAACAGGCATTAGCCGCGAGTTGCTGGAGGCCATTCAGAAACTGTATCCAACTTCACTAAAACAGATGATCAGATCATTGCTGTTTGTGGGAGCTTGCTGTGCACAAATCAGTGACCCCGTTTCCAACAATCCAACTGTCCCAACACTTCAAAAATACTTCACAGCTGGTGAGGAATTCTGAGACATCTTGAGGTTGTCAAAGATGCAATATTATTACAAATGAACAAATGTTTGTGGTGACTGTCAGAGAAACATAGAAACTAGAAGCAGGAGGAGGCCATTCGGCCCTTCAAGTCTGTCCGCCATTCATTTTGATCATGGCTGATCATCGAATTCAATATCCTGATTCCCCCTTTCCCTCTTTTCCCTTGATCCCTTTATCCCCAAGAGCGATATCTAATTTCTTCTTGAAATCAGACAATGTTTTGGCCTCAACTACTTTCTGTGGTAGTGAATTCCACACATTCACCACCCTCTGGGTGAAGAAATTTCTCCTCATCTCAGTTCTAAAAGGTTTACCCCTTATCCACAAACTATGACCCCCTTTGGACTCCCCCACCATTGGGAACATTCTTTCTGAATCTACCCTGTCTAACCCTGTTAGAATTTTATAAGTTTCCATGAGATCCCCTCTCACTCTTCTAAACTCCAGTGAGTAGAATCCTAACCGACTTAGTCTCTCCTCATATGACAGACTTGCCATCCTAGTAATCAGCCTGGTAAACCTTCGCTGCGCTCCCTCGATAGCAAGGACATCCTTCCTCAGATAAGGACACCAAAACTACACACAATACCCCAGGGTGGCCTCACCAACACCCTGTACAATTGCAGCAAAAGATCCGTATCTATGTACTCAAATCCTCTCGCTATGAAGGCCAACATACCATTCACCTTCTTTACTGCCTGCTGTACCTGTGCGCTTACTTTCAGCGACTGATGCACGAGGACTCCAAGGTCTCGCTGAGTATCCACCTTTCAATTTACACCCATTCAAGTAATAATCTGTCTTCCTATTATTGCTACCAAAGTGGATAACCTCACATTTATCCACATTATACTGCATCTGCTATGTAGATGCCCACACACTCAGTCTGTCCAAATCACACTGAAGCATCTCTGTATCCTCCTCACAGCTCACCCTCCCACCCAACTTTGTATCATCTGCAAATTTGGAGATAATACATTCAGTTCCCTCTTCCAAATCATTAATATACAATGTGAACAGTTGAGGTCCTTGCACAGATCCCTGCGGAACCCCACTAGTCACTGACTGCCAATCAGAAAAAGACCCATTTATGCCAACTCCTTGTTTCCTATCTGCTAACCAGCTTTCTATTCATCTCAAGACATTACCTGCAATCCCATGTTTTATTAACTTTACATAGTAATCTGTTATGTGAGACCTTGTCGAAAGCCTTCTTAAAGTCTAAATAAATCACATCCACTGGTTCTCCTCGGTCAACTCTACTAGTTACATCCTCAAAAAATTCCAATAGATTCGTCAAGCATGATTTCCCTTTTGTAAATTCATGCTGACTTTGTCTGATTATACCACTGCCTTCCAAATGCTGAGCTATGAAATCCTTGATAATGGACTCTAGCAACTTCCCCAGTACCGACGTTAGGCTCACTGGTCTATAGTTCCCTGTGTTTTCTCTCTACCTCCCTTTTTGATCAGCGGGCTGATATTAGCTACCCTCCAATCTGTAGGAACCAGTCCAGAACCCAAAGAATTTTGGAAAACAACCACTAATGAATGTCCTCACGTATAGGGTGGAATTCTACTGCCTCGCTCGAGCGAGACTGGAAAATCTTGCCCGAGGACAATGGACATTTCTGTTGTCCACCCCTCGCCCACTCCCATTCCATGGTAGGCAGGGCGGTAGAATTCTGGTGGAAGTGTACACCTTCATACACCCGAGTTTGAAATTTGCATAACTCAGAACCATGTCTTCTACTTTTTTTCATTCTGTCCACTTTCCCCTCCTCTCTCACCTCCCCTCTTGTCTCCATTGATTTCCACGCTAGCTGTGAGTCCTTGAACTGTGTCCAGCCTTTAACATTTCCCCCAAAATGCCAGACAATATGGGGCACAGAAACAGGCCATCTGGCCTGAATACATCCATACACATTTCCTCTCACCCCTCTTCATCAAACCTCCCTGCTTTCTCCCTCATGTGTGAATCCAGCTTAAATACATCCACAATATTCATCTCAACCGCTCTTTGTACTGGCCAGGCCCACAATCCAAACTGAATCTGGGTGAAGTTGTTTCTCCGAACCTCCCTACTATCTTTCAGACCTATGACAAGTGAGCAAGTGAGTGAGTGAGTGAGTGAGAGAGAGTGAGAGAGTGAGGGAGAGAGTGAGGGACT